>NW_016107857.1:836024-848422 GCF_001604975.1 Cebus imitator
GCCACCATGCCCAGCTAATTTTTTTTTTTATTTTTAGTAGAGACGGGGTTTCACCATTTGACCAGGATGGTCTCGATCTCTTGACCTCGTGATCCACCCGCCTCGGCCTCCCAAAGTGCTGGGATTACAGGCTTGAGCCACCCGCCCGGCCATGAATTTTTAAATAAGTCATTGTAGAAAGGTTCCTGCAAGGAATGTGACAAATGTGGACTTTGCAAAGACCAATGAGAGCCACTGAGGAATTTTAAGCAGGGAAATGCACAAATATGTAATGTACTTATAAAAAGACTCATGTCTATAGTTTGGGAATCAGATTATGTTAACAAGAGATTATGTTAAATATTGTGTAATCAGATTATATTAGCATTTTAACATTAATTTGGAAAATGTGTGTGTTGTTTCATTTTTAATTTGTAAAGAAAAGAGGTTTGCTTAGTTTACAGTTCTACAGGCTGTAGAAGCATGGTAGCAGCATCTGCTCAACTTCTGGGGGGCCTCAGGGAGCTTCTTACATGGCAGAAGACCAAACAGAAGCAGGCAGGTCATGTGACCAGAGCAAGACCAATACAAAGTGGGGAGATGGACATGTCCCACATTTTAAACACTCAGACTCACAAGAGATTATTTACTATCAGGACAACACCAAGCCAAGGGGGATCTGGCCCTGGGGTCAGTCACTTCCCTCCAGGCCTACCTCTAACATTGGGGATTACATGTCAACACGAGATTTGGAGGGGACAATATTTGAACTATATCATTCTGTCCCTGGCCCCTCAAATCTCATGTTCTCACATCACAAAATACAATTAGCCCCTAACAATCATCCCACAAAAGACTCAACTACTTTCAGCATCAGTCAAAAGTGTAAAGTCCCAAGTCCAAAGTCTTATCTAGAGATGAGTTCTTTCCCCCATGAGCCTTTAAAATAGATAGAATTTCTTTATTTCCAAGGTACAATAGTGGTACAGGAATAGGGTAAACATTCTTCCAAAAGGGAAAAATTGGCTAAAAGAAAGGGGATATAGGCCATATGCAAGTCCAAAACCCAGAAGACAGTCATTAAATTGTAAAGATCCAAAATAATCTCCTTTGACTCTATGTCTCACACCCAGGGCACACTGGTACAAGGCATGAGTTCCCAAGGCCTTAGAAGGCTCTGCCACTGTGATGCTTCAAGATTCATCCCCTGAAACCATTTTTGCCTCCTGGACTTCCAGGTCTGTGATGGGAGGGGATGCCACACAGACCTCTGAAATGCCTTTGAGGCCTTTTTCTCATTGTCTTGGCTATTAGCACTTGCCCCATTTTAGTTATGAAAATCTCTCTAGCAAGTGATTGCTCCACAGCCTGCTTAAATTAACTCCCATAAAGGCTTTTATTTATCTGCTACATGGCTGTGCTGCAATTTTTCCAAACTTTTATGATCTGCTTCCCCTTTAAATATAAATTTACACTTTGAGTCATTTCTTTGCTCCTGCATCTGAGTGTAGGTCGTTAGAAGCACCCAGGTTACGTCTTGAATGCGTTGCTTCTTAGAAATATTTTCCTCCAGATGCCCTAACTTATTATTCTTTAGTTCAAACTTCCACATATTTCTAGGAATAAGTACAATGAAGCCAGGTTCTTTGTTAAGGTATACTACACATCACTTTTGCTGTAGTTGCCAACAAGTTTCTAACTTTCATTCTGTGACCTCCTCAGCCTAGCCTCCTCTGTTCATATCACTATCAGCTTTTTGGTCACGACCATTTAACCAGTTTCTAAAAAGCTCCAAACATTCCTTCATCTTACTGTCTTTTGAACCCTCCAGACTCTTCCAACTAGACAACAACAGTGAAACTCTGTCTCAAAAAAAAAAAAAAAGAAAAAGAAAAAAAGCAATAGTAAATGTAGTCATTATTGTAGGCAGGAGACATGGGAACAGATCTGTTCAAGGCAGGGGTCATTTTGGTCACCTGCTTGGTGATTAATCATCACAGATCCTTATGCAAAATTGTCTCCCACTTTGTTCCTCTGAGCATCATTTGACAACTCTTGTATTTGAGTTTTGCTTACCATGTGGTTTGAAAAGGTCAAATTATATTCTTTAAAGCTTTGGTATTAGGGAAAAACAAACCCACATTGTTTTCTTAAGTACTTGAATTGCTTTTCCTTCCCAGTTTCAGTTATGTGGCCAAAAACCTACATAATTAATTTAGAAATGTCTATGTAAATACCTTAAATGAAAAAGAATAATAATTACTAAAATAAAGTAAAAGAAGATGAGAGAAAGACAGCTTCTTGCAAGGTAACACATGGAAACAAAATCTCTAGGACAAAGATAAAATAAGGGCTATCTTAACTTTAGGCTTGCCCCAGGCAATCTCTGACAAGGTAAGGAAAGGTTATAGCAATCTGAGAGAGGAAGTCTCTAAGCCTCCTTTGTCTTTCTGCTTCATATTTCTTAAACATTAAACCATGGAGATACGTGAACCCCAGAGTGCCTGAATTTCATAATCTTAGGATGCTTGTGAAGTCTCCTTATCAGGGGATAAATGCAGGGTCAGCAAGTTCACACTGCAAATTTTCAAGGGAAAGAAATCCAAATATTGTATGCTATTAACTCTCTATCACACTTTAACCTTTTACTTTTGGTGTGAAACCACATGTAATTTGATTTAATTGCAGCAGAGTGTAAAATTGCATTTTCTTATTATTTTATTATGTTTAAAAATCTTTCATATTACAGGGAGGTGGGAGGAAAGCTAAGGCTGGAAGGCAGAGGTGACGTTGAAGCAAGGCAGGCTGTTTACCAGATTCAAACTCCTGCACTCCCTTTCTATAGCGTCTCTGTTAGCTGCACCATCTCCCATTTCTCTCTTGCCAGCACTACAGAGATGTTATATTCCATGATCAGTGATTATAGGACTGTCTGAAAATGTATTAATTCACATCACTAGTCCTTAAATTGGCTTAAGTATGACTCTATCAAAATGAAATACTTACAAAAATATGGAACATATAGTGTCAGAGGGGCTCAACAACTGAGGACATGCGAATAGACACTGAGGGCTTTTTGGTTTTCTATCTTATATGGAATCATTCTTGAAAGGCTTCGTAGCAGTTATTTTCAAGGCTAGTGCTCCCCATTGTGAGATGAGACTCAGGCCGTGTGATTAATTAGTTTGGGTTGTTGCAGACCTTCTCCAAGTCGGAGAAATGGATGTGATGACCTCCAGAAATGCCTTCAGGTGTTAGTCCTCGGGAAAACAATATATAGCAAGTGGCCAAATCCACAGCAACAAAATCAGCATTATAAACACACACATTTTCTATACACATTGTTTTCATGTTGTTTTGTATGAGGAAAGTTAGATTATTGCTAATTTAATTTTCTTTTGACATAAAACTTTTGCTGGCGTTCATGCTTTAGATTCATACACACTGCAGTGAGAAATTACCAATTATATCTTTTCTATATTAAAAAAGTAATATACTTTTTTTATGCAGCTGCAGAGTAGCCTCCATTTTTCCTGGAGAACAATAAACAGCTATACTGTTACCTGATGCTGATCACACTGTTTACACACAACAGCTGCTGACATCGTTGCAACCTGGCACGTAAGAAGTGAAATGCATTACCACACGTGAGAAATGTTGCTGATAACGTGCTGCTAAAAAACAACACACACAAAGCTGATGTTTCACATGCCATATGCTACACTTGAGTAAAATGAATGTGTGCTTAAAGGAGAAAAGGACCCAGCTTCATGTTTATTTTCCTTCTTAAAGCTATTATACAGTTAGGTTTAATGTCATTGTTCTGCTCACTGAGAGGAAGAGCAATCTGGAAGTCACAACACAAACCTATCAGGCCTTTGCATCTTTTGCAGTCTAAATTCTTATTCCTGAGTTTTCTCCTTATCACTTTCACCAATATTTATTATTACAGTCTCTTGAAAACATAAAAAAGAATTTAGAGAAAAATGTTGCCTTTTAATTTGGGAATATTATGAAATTGGACAATCTAGAAGATTATAATCTCATTCTCTCCCTCTCTCTCTATTTCTCTCTCTCTCTCTCTCTTTCTCTCTATCTCCTTCTTTCTTTCTCTCTCACTCTGCTCTCTTGCTCTCTGTCACTCAGTAAACTCAAGTGTTTAAAGGGAATTTTCACTTCCAGTCTCCAAAATATATTACAATTTCTTGTAATTCCTGTAGTGTGCAATAGCAAAATAGATGAATTGGAAATGTGTTTGCCAAAAAAAGAAACATAGTAAAAGAAAATAATGACAACAACAATAGAAAATAAAAATCCAGCCGGGGTGGTTGTTCATACCTACAATCCCAGAAATTTGGGTTATGAAGTGGGAGGATAGCTTGAGACCAGGGTTTGAGACTAGCCTGGTCAACATAGTGAGATGTCACCTGTATAAACAAAAAAATTTAAAAAATAGTAAAATAAGCCAGGCTTGAGGTGCATACCTGGAGTTACAGCTACTTGAAAGGCTGAGTGAGAGGATCACTTGTGCACAGGAATTTGAGGTTGCAGTGAGCTATGATCATGCCATTAGGTGACACAGTGAGACCTCATCTCAAAGAAAAGAATTAATAAAAATGAAAATAATTCAAAACCAAATCCCCTCTGCAGCATGAAGCCTGACTTAAAGCTCGATGTCTTCAGAAAGTGGATGAATGCATCCTAGTGCAAAGATGGTGAAAGATGGTTAGAGATCAGTTGGAGAAGACCTTTCAAAGGTGTTTGTTTGCCACTCCACTTTTGTTGGCCTGTCCTTTAAGAAGAGTTGTTATCAAAAACCCAAACTACTCACTCAATTCCTGTGAAGAACAGTTCAAAGAGCAATCTATCTTCTTCTGAGAGTTCTTCCATATTCCATGTCTTCAGCATCATTATTTAGAGAAACTACCTTCTCCAAGTCCTACCTGTTCCTAAGATATTAAGACGGAACCCTGTCCAGAAGAGTTCCTTTCTCTCTGGGATTTTGCATCCTCAAGTGCTGTTTGCTTTTACAGCTTTTTGATGCCTTCAGATCAAATTTTTTTCTTTTTGTAATTCATCTGGGTTTTTTTCCTAATTTTTCTTGATAGGAATGTTAACCTGGATAGAGATATTTCAGCACACTTGCAATAAAATCCAGCAGGAGAATGTTAAGATGTAGGATATGTAATAAAATATTTAGGATATATCAAGAGCAGAAGTAAAAGTGGCAAAATGTAGATAACAAAAGTCCAAAAGAAGGAAAAAACAAATAGAATGATGAAAATAATTTAAGAAATAGTGAAAGGTGATTTTAATTTCTGAAATGCATTTACTAACTATACCCCTTATCTTATTGATTCCTATTTTTGTGAACCTGCCAAAACACTTTGTCCCCCAAATCATGTAGACAAGTATAGTAAAATAGTTTCCTAATACTGCTGTAAAAAAAATTACCAGCTGACTTAGTGGCTTCGTATAACACAGATTCACTGTCTTACAATTCTGGAGGCTAGAAGTTCAACATCAGTTTCGCTGGGCTAAAGTCAAGGTGTCAGCAAGATGTTTCTTTCTGGAGGCTGTAGGCGACAATCCCATCCTTGCTTCTTCCAGCTTCTGGTGGCTGCATTTCTTGTGACTGTACCACTCCAATGACTGCTTCTGTGATCACATTGCCTTCTTGCAATGACCCTTGTAATTATAATAGACAATATCCCTGACAGTATCCTGACAATATCCTTGACAGTATCCACATCTCAAGATCATTAATTTGGTCATACATGCAAAGTACTTTTTGTTGTACAAAGTAGCATATTCTCTGGTTTGGGGGATTAGGACGTGAACATCTTCTAGAGGGTGAGAGTAGTAATATTCAGCCTATCACATATAGCAAATTTAAAAACCTGTGTCTTTTAAATAATTGTATATATTTAAGGTGTTCAAGACAATGTTTTGATACACAGATACATGAAATGATTACTACAGTCAAGAAAATTAACATATCCATGTCCTCACATAATTATCCTTTTTGTCTTTTGTGTGTATGGTAAAAACTTCTAAAATCTACTCTTTTAGCCAATTTCCAGTATACAATAGAGTATTATTAACTGCAGTCATCATGCTGTACATTTGATTTCCAGATTTATCCATACCGTGTAACTGCAATTTTGTGCACTTTGACAAATATCTCCCCATTTCCCCCACCTCCCTGCTCCTGATAATCACGGTTCTGCTCTGTGTTTCAATGTATTTGCCTTTTATAGATTCCATATATAAACAAAGAGAACAATAGACAAAATAAGAAGACATCTTACAGACTGGGAGAAAATATTTGTAAACCATGCGACTAAGTAGCTAATATTCAAAATGCATAAGGAACTCATACAACTCAATAGCAAATAAATTAAAAAGTAACCTGGTAAAACAATGAGCAAATGACCTAAAGTCTCTGTCATTAATAAAGCACTACATCATAGGCTCATAATGTTAATTACCAATCACATCCAAGTAAACACAAGAACTTCTTCAGTGGAGCGGTGGGTGATGAAAAGTGACAACAAATATTAACTCCAGAGACCAAATTTATCAGCAAATGCACATACAAAATGGGTAGATCCCCATGGTTAGTTAACATAGTTAACACCTCAGTGAACAAGTCTGAACATGATCAGGAAAATCTGGGGAAATCCCTTGAGGTTCCAATTTGTTTATAAATGCAAAACTTTAATAGAAACACACAAAGAACAAAGAGTGAGATAATGGTTCAAGTTCTTCAAAATGAAAATGAGATGAAGAAAATACATGTGCCCAAAAGACAGAAACTTACTCTTAAAAATAAAAAAAGTTAACAGATATAAATGTATTTGAACATTCAGTAGCACTGGGCTAAGTGAAAGAAGAGGACCAGATGGGAAGGATGAGTGAATCAAACTGATACAAGAAAAGACTTAAGAGCAAAATAGTACATCTCTCTAAATTGGAAGATACAGAAACGGCTAACAGAGAAAAGCGACCACAGCCTATTCCACTCCCACAGAAAATAAACCTACCCCTGTTATGCCATAAAAATACATTTCTTTTAAGAATGGATACAAGTGGGGATTACAGTAAAGTAACACACGCAGTTGTTATAAGAAATCAAAAGATAAAAATAAAGTTAATATGGACATGAAGATCAATAAAACCAGAAAAAAATCTGTGAAAGTTGTTACCTAACACTTGAGATGAAAACTTAGACAAATTATTTAACATAAACAAATAGTTCAAAATGTTTTATAACTATGACTAGACATGAGGAAGATATGAAATAAAACCTAACAAATTAAAAATCATGATTTTTTACATTTTGTTTTAAATTGAAAAATAATATGTATATATATTTATGGCATAATGATGATGTTCTGATATACGTTTACCTTTTGGAATAATCATATCAGGCTAGTTACCGTATCTATTGCCTCAACAATTTATCATTTATTTATGTAGATAATATTAAAAATTTCCTACTTTAGCAATTACAAAATATACATTAACTTGAGGCACCATGCTGTGTGACAGATCATCTGAACCAATCCTTCCTGTCTAGCTGAGCATTTATGCATTTTATACCAACAGTTCTCCTTTTCCAGTCTCCTTCCCTGCAGCCCCCAGCCTCTAGTAAACATCATCCTACTCTCTAATTCTATGAATGTGACTTTTTTAGATTCCATATGTAAGTAAGATCCTGCAATATTTGTGTCTCTGTGTCTGGTTTATTTCACTTAGCATACTGTTATAATCGTATATGTTTGCATGTGCCATTATATATATAATGAAAATTTAGTGCCATTTGAATGAAATGCATTTTCGTTCTATGCCTGTTACTACACAATTCTAGGCTTGTCTGTGAAAGGGAGCTATGTGGCATGAATGTAACAATTCATGTCACCTTATTCATGACTGTTCTACCTTTCTTATAAATACTAAGAGTATCAATAAATTAGGGGTGCTTAGTAGAGAGCTGAAATAAATAATGAGTTTAAAATTTATGGTTGCCTTTGGCCTCGCCCAACATCCGTTGCTGATTCTTGGCCCTTTTCTATTACTGGAGACATTTCCTCTGGGCCTTCCCATTGTCCACTCATTAACGCTGCTGCAAACATGTCACACAGACTTTCCCTAGTCCTGTTCCATGGAAATATCTGCAGTCATCACGTTCCTGGTTGATGTGCCCAGAGGTACATGCCATCTAACCAAATTACCGATAAAATGGAATGATAAAACAGCATATCTTTTGAAAATACAGACCTGAGTTGTCCAATAAAGTAACCACTAGCCACCAGGAGCTATTTAAAATTTGATTAAATTTAGTAACATTAAAATTTAGTTTCTCAATGATACTAGTCACATTTCAAATACTCAGTAGCCATTTCTGACTAGTAGTTTGGATTTTGGACAGAACACATATGGAACATTTCGTTGATTATAGAACTGTCCGTTGGGCAGTGCTAGTCTAGATTCATAACAGTCTCTTTGGAAATGAGATCCTATGACCAAATATGTTTGGAAAATTCTGTGCCTTTACTGTCTTATTGGAGACATATATCATATACATTTATGATATACTAATATATATTACACAATACTTTATATGATAATACATGGTACTATATAATATTTTTATGTGTAATATATAATATTTTAAATTGTAATTAGGCTGAGCACAGTGGCTCATGCCTGTAATCCCAGCGTTTTGGGAGGCCAAGGTGGGCAGATCACTTGATGTAAGGAGCTCAAGACCAGCCTGGCCAACACGGTGAAACCCCATCATACTAAAAATATCAAAATTAGTCAGGTGTGGTAGCGTGGGATTGTAATTCCAGCTACTCAGGAGGCTGAGACAGAAGGATCACTTGAACCCAGGAGGGGGGAGGTCGCAGTGAGTGGGGATGGCACCACTGCCCTCCAGTCTGGGTGACAGAGCGAGACTACAGCTCAGAATAAATAAAATAAAATAATAAATAAATTGTAATTGGTTTGTAACCCAGTGTTTCCCACATTAACTGAATTAGATATTCACTTTTACTTCCTGCCTGAATTCAGGTAAAAAGTGGAGCTCCACTGAACTCACTTGGAGAAAATTTTTATAGAAGATTTAAGAGATGATTCATTTCACTAACACTAGTAAAAGAAACTGACTCAAATCTCACATATGATAAGTTTCTGTAGATAGCGATTGTGAATGCAAATCTAGTAACTTGTTAAAAAAAATTTCCAACATATGTTCTATACCACATAAGCAGACTAAAGTAAACTCTGCTTAGTTAAAAGCTACTTTTAAATTCAAGGCTTTTTTGTTTGTTTTTAGTGGGAGAATTATGTAAAATTCCACAGATTTTAATTGTGTGTGTGTGTGTGTGTGTGTGTATGCAAAGGCTTATTGGCTCTATGGTTACTAAAGTTAGTTGGCATGCGTAAATATTAACTGATGGCTGAAGGTTATGATTTAGTACTATAAAAAGTGGTCCAAAAGCAAAAGAGTTCAAAAAGGCACATGATTTCTAATGTGTCTGTGTATAAACAAATACACTGAATTTCCATAATTTCGGTAACAATTTATAGTCAATGCATTATCATTATTGCCTAGAGCTGGTTGGGGTTTTGCTTTTTTGCTTAAATATTAATATTTGATTAACACATTTGTAAGATTTCTCTTAATTCTTGCATTGGTGATTCTTTGTTTATGAAAACTTGATTATTCTGCAACTTTATTATTTGTTCTGCCTCAGTTCTTCCATATTGTCACATTCTTGGGCCATATTAATTTGGCCATCATTTAAAATATGGTTTTTCAAACACTTACCTAAAGTTACAACACTAGTGAATGATAGAATCAGGATTCAGGCAGTTATTCTAAAATATATCTTTCTACTTTTATAATATGTCTGTCTCTCTATTGGAATTTAAACATTAAAATGCACCATATTAAATTTATTTTCTTTAGTGGAAAGTCACATACAAGTTTTGCAAAAAGAAGGGCAAGTGAAAAACCAAAGGGAGCAATGAGAAGTCTCTATCTTGACGGAGAGACGGAAGAGTCAGCCCCTTCTTGTTGAGGTTAGCATTTCAGGAGACACAGTAAGACAGGTTCTGTGTGCATACTGAATATATAAAAACCAGTTCTTTTGTGGATAAACAAAGCCTGTCAGGTATCAGAAGATAGTAACTCACAGCTGAAATTTGCCCTTTCTGGCTGACATAGGAATCACTGTGAATAGCTAACAACTTGAAAATATAAGAAGGAATAAGAAATATACAGAATTAACCTTTTTCACAGAGTGAAAAGTTATCTTTGGTTAGAACATTTCAACAATGCTGGTGTGAAATTAAGCTATATGGAATATATGGTGTGGAATGAAAACAAGTATAAGACTATATATGAAAGACATGTGCATATAAAAGAAAAATCCTGAGTGACAAAATATATTGCAAAAGGCATTTCTCAATTTCTGTCATGAGAGATATATATTTCTTGTTAAACTTAAGCAGTGCAAATAAATATTGGCCTGTCCCTGTATTTATCCTATTTATTACTTATTTTTGTTACATTTAAATAGTCTATATAAAAGTGAGGCATATGCATTACTAGAATTGGAAAAATAGAAATGATTTAAAAAAAAGAATGCATTGTTTTTAATCCTGCCAAAACCAGAGATCCTGTATATTTTTCTGAATTTATGTTTACTCTGGTTTATCTAAATGGAATTGGTTTGGTTTTCACTAATTCACTAACTTCATCAATCACACATTAACTCATGCCTTTATGCATGTGCTTATGTATACATGTTTATATGCATGTATTTTCATACTTCTTGGATTGTTACTTCTTACCATATATTTTTGGTTGTGTATAGCTATTCAGAGTAATAAATTGCATTATTTTAGTTGAATGTTAAAGTAATCCCAACAAAAATATCTTTATTTGATAGAAGGATAATTAAATAGGTTATACTAACCACCCACTTTACAATATTATTTTCCTTGAGTTTTGATCTACTCAATCCCAGGACTGCATTCTACCTCACATTATTAAAAACATTTAACCTGTGACATTGACAACTACTTTTGGAGCGACTTGATACTGTGCCTGTTCTCGGTTACATACATTTTGTCTCCTCAGTTAATCTATAAATTTGCAAATCTGTGCCTATTTGTTTCACCAAATTTGAATGGCTGAAACACAGGTAATGACTAGACAGTCTTTGTTTCCCATAATGAATGTTTATTGAGCATCTATAATGTATAAGGCATTATAAGGGATACAAGGCACATATGATGCATGTGTAAATTAAAGAGAATTGATGGATGCATTTCAAAAATTGACTCAGATTTCTTGGACACAATGTAGCCATATTCATCATCATTTACAATTCTCACTTGGGACACTAAGGCCACTGGCTGAATTTATAGTGAATGTGTTAGAGCATTCAGGGCGTTATTTCAGAGATACTCACCTTGAAGATTAAATCGCTATTTTTGACTTTTATGTGTGTTAGTTATTCATTGACTTTTTTGAATTGGATATTTTTGGTCTTTTTCCCATGCAGAAAACAGTACTTTGTACAAGTATAACAAATCTTACGCTCTTTGCTATATTCTCTTAATTATAGAATTGAGTAGGTGATTGCAGTATTCAGCTTCCAAAATGGTTTCCCATGGTCTTTATTTCCTGATATTTAGGCCCTTGTGTTCTCTCCCAGTAAGTCCATGTAGGACGAGTTCAGTCTCTGTCCAACAGGGAACAGAGGCCCTTAGTTCAACAACCTGGAGAAACTGAATTTATCAAAAACCACATGAGTGAGTTTGGAAGCTGATCACCCATCACTGAGTCATAAAATGACTACAATCCCAGCTAATACTTTGATTGCACACCTTGAGCCAGAGGTCTTAATTAAGTTGCCCCTGGATTCTGGACATGCAGAAATTATGAGATAATAAATGTCTGTTGTTTTAAGACCCTGCGTTTTAGGATAATTTTTTACACTGCAATAGATAAGTAATGCAGTTGTAGTCCCGGAGAATGCAAAGTAGTATTTCCATGTGCAAGGATAGTATGATAAGCTAAAGAGTAATGAATGTGCTTGCCTACTCCAGGAAACAGAAATGGAAGCATATGCTGAAATCTCTAGTGCAATGCTATTATTACCCGTTCTGGAAAATCTGATAACTTATGCTGAAGACTAAAAGAAGTCTTAACAGACCATCTACCTCAATGTTCAAAAGAGGATAGTGCTTTGGTAAAGTCACAGGTCACAGAGTTTTTTCCTATTCTTTTTTAACCCTCAGTTTTCTGGCTTCTAAACAAATTTTGACTGTATATATATATGGGGTGTGTGTGTGTGTGAGTGTATGGCATACCATATATGGCGTGTGTGTGTGTGTGT
>NW_016107857.1:848854-880104 GCF_001604975.1 Cebus imitator
TATATATTCTCTTTACACAGCATCACATATATATGTTTAAACACATGGTATACCATATAAGGGGTGTGTGTGTGTGTGTGTGTGTGTGTGTGTGTATAGTATATATGCCATATACGGTGTATATGGCATGTATATATTTACCATATATACATATTATACATATATATGTATAATTTATTTTGTGCTTTTAATGTGTGGTATGTTTGGTTTTGTGACCCCACTCAAATGTCTTCTGAAATTGTAATCCCAGGTGTTGACAGAGGCAGCTGTTAGAAGGCGGCTAGACCATGTGGGCGATTTCACTCACGCTGAGAGTTTAAAGGGAACATGACAGTGAGTGAGTTCACATGAGATCTGATAGTTCAAAACTGTGGCTCTTCCTCCTCCTTTCTCTCCTGCCACCTTGTGAACAAGGTGCTTGCTTCTTCCTTGCTCTCTCTCGACACCATGTAAGACATGTCTTGCTTTCTCTTTTACCTTCTGTCATGATTGTAAGTTTTTTGAGGTCTCCCAGCCATGAAGAACTGTGAGTCAATAAACCTCTTTTCTTTATAAATTACTCACTCTCAGGTGGGTTTTTATAGTAGTGTGAAAACAAACTAACACAGTGTCCTTGGTTGAGAAATATGATGATATGTAAAGATTTGGTGGGGATGACCAAATGTAAAATTTGAATTATTGATGATAGGCTTTTCTATCTGGTATTCCTGTACATATCTCAGATACATCTTTAATTATCATTAAGGGCTCAAAAATTATGGACAGCACCAAATGTGTACAGTACTTCTAAAATTGTGGCCCTTGATTATTCAAGGCTGAAATCATTAGACAGTGAAGAATGATATCCTAGAAACTCATTTGTCCATCTCATTTATTGCCACATCTAACTTCCTTGAGTTTCTGAAAGGTTTTGCTTATAAACATTTTACCTTCTTTTCAATGATTAATTGAAGAACAGGTTTACTGTGAACTCTCATTTTATTTCCAGCAGCAAACTCTGAGACAGCAGCATTTTGTCAGTCCTATAATACTGGCTATGGTTAAGATGTGTCATTTCAAATCTCATGAACATTTCTTTAATCTCATACATTAAATCTTTCTTAAATTATACAAGTTAAATATAAAAATGTAAGCAATCCAAGTATGCAGATCAAGAATGATGTACCATTCATTTCAGAGTGGTGCCAAATTTAGTTTTTTGACAATGTTTGACTTCCAGTGCACTACAGCTGTTCAGTCATGCTGTCATTTCCAAATTAGTTTTCAAAAATAAGCCATAAAATTTAAAATTTAGTGATTTTTATTTCTTTTAATATCCCTGTTTGCAATTCAGATAGCAAATTCAGGGGTGCTTTGTTCTTTATTACTTTGAAAATAAACCTGTTCAATCTTTAGAAATAATTTCTCCTCAATGTGAAAAATATAAGATCAAGATGAAAATAGTGAATTAAAAGCATTTCATTTAACATGAAGCATCTGATGTCAAGATAAAAAGTAGCTTAATATCTTTTGTAAAAAGAATTATAAACAACTTTCTGTAGCATGACATTTATTATCAGCTTCTGTAAGATGATTGAAATATAAGCATTTACCTGATTCAAATTGGTGTTTTTAACAAAAGAAATGTAAGGCAATGTAAAGAAAATAATGTAGAAGTGTTCAATTTAAGGGGGATCTTGAGAAAGTCATTAAAGAGTTTTATCATGTAAACTTTTTAAGTTATGGGGGAAGGGTAAAAACAGAAAATAATTGAAAATAAAGAGAGATATAATGGAAAAGCAATTAATCCATTGGGGTAAAACAATATGGGACCTAGTGAGAACTAGAGACTGTTTTCAGAAGTCTCCATGTGTAATCAGTTGAGAGGCAGAGTTGTTCAGGAGTACGACAAGGTGCAGGGTATGGTTACAGGGCAAGACTAGGGAGTGGAGGTAAAAATCATTGGCTTAGAGGAGTCAGGGGAATGGTGATAAGTCCACATATATGCTGATATCACATAAATTACTGCTGTAACAAAGATGGAAAGCATGAATTGGCACCAGAAGAATGAAGAGCATATAAACTTGGAATGCATGAGCTGCAAAGGATCTGTTCATCTAAAAATGAAAATGTCATGTTTGAGAAGAATTAATTTTGAGCAAGAAAAATGGTGTTTAACTACCGTCTGAAATAATTCTCCTAGGAAATAGCACAAAAAACAATCCTTCAAAAACTGCAAGAAAGTTGTTGTTTAGTGGGGAGGGGCATATCTAAGGTAAATTAAGAGGCAAGGAGAATATATTCCAGAATGAAGAGAAAGGTAAGGTTCACTGAGTTTACATTAAACGATTTTCCCTGAAGAAGGACATGGGGATGGGATAAGGGGGAGGAGAGAGGCCGTTCTGTGTAATCATGGATCTAAACATCACCATGATGAGAGTGGATGCACATGCAGACACAGGCGCCCAGGGGAAGTTGTTTCTGAAGGAATGTAAGGGGTGATTGCATGGAACGATGCATTGGAAATAGCTGGATACAAACTCTAAGTAGATGTCAGTTGGAAAAACACTTCTAAGCTTAAACAGTTGAAATCAATGGCTGCTTTCAGAATTCAGATAACATTCTCTGTCGGCAATATAGTCATTAATTTATAGTCTTGTCATCATGCAGTTTGTGAATGATGTTTAGTGTGTTAGTGTTGAGAGCACACAAAGACTCAGTAGACTATCACATCTCCTTAAAAAAAATAAAGAACAAGCCAGGTGAGCTGCAAAGCCATGATATCTTTTAAACCCATAAGAGAGTGAGGACACAGAGAAAGCTAGCTAAGTTGAATTCCAGAAAATGACTAGACATTTCTGGGATGCAAAATGCTTTCAAACCTGGCAAAGCAGCAGGTGGACACATTTTATCAGCTCTTTAATTATGCCTGGACTGGGTCAATGGCTAGAATTGCAAGGAGTTCAAGTCATAGCTGCTCCTCTCTGCACTCACCCATGCTCTGCTTCCCATGGACTTCCCAGCATGTGCAGAAGGTGGTGCAGAGCAGCAGACTGGAAAGAGACGGCCTGGGTGCCAGGGTTCTTTCTGGTTGCAAGGTGTCAATCAGCGAGGGATTATTGAAGGCAGAAACAGGGGAACGTGAGAGTCCGTGGAACTCACAAGGTATCCCCAACATGCAAGATCACAGTTTTTCAAGGGCATCAGGAGAAAGAGGAGAGCTGAGAAAATCTCTCCCAGGTGTGTGGCCAACCTTCAAAGCCCACTTTCCAAAGAGTAAAGGGGGAGCCAACTTTTATCCTTAACCTGAAAGCTGATTAATTACATGCTGTTTTGTTTGCAGATATAGGGAATGTTTTTTACTACATGAATGTTCCTGATTTATGTATTTATTACATTGAGATATAATTATGTGTTTCCTCTTTTCCGATGATGGTAGCCCGATAATCATGGCTTTCCTGGTCGCCCGATACATAATGATTTTGTTGTCCGTTTTATATGTACTATATAAAGTAATGCATTGCTGATTCTCTACATAAAATTAGACTTTTAGTCTAAGCTTCCTAATTGCATAATTCAGGTCTATATTCTTGTTTTTATCTGGCTCATTGATCTATCCGTTTTTAAAAGTGATGTGTAAAAACTTCCAAGTGCAGTTGTTGCTGAATTGTTTTGTTGTGGGTTCTGTCCTCTGGAATAAAAGCTAGACAAGCACAGATAATTTCCCTTTCATTGACCGAAGGCTTCAAAGTGCCCGGAAGAGGGCCTCACACAAACTAAGGCTTTAGTAAATGCTTGTAATTAAATGAATACAATTTTACATGATGTCTTTTAATTCATGCATTCCGAAGTACATATATTTTCATGATTATTATATATTTTGATGAATTGTTCTTTTAATGCATAATACAACTCAAGATAAATCCGTATCTTACAAATATATCTTTGTTATGAATTTTTATTAATAATACATAACATTATCTTATATGTTTTTTGATATAAATATATACACAATTGGGCATATAATTAATTACTGGGTTATAGTCTACCTTTAGTAAATACTTCCAAATAGCTTCCAAAATATTTGTGTCAATAAACACTTCTACTAGCTATTTATGGCAAAGTTGTTTTGTTTTACATTATTGTCATCATTAGTCTCAATCTTTATTTTTAATATTTGTTTTATTATTCATTGCATATTAGAATTTTAGTACAGTTTAAATTCAAGTTTCTGTGACAATTTATGATGTGAAAGATACCTGAGTCTGAGGTAAGTATTAGCTATTCCTAGACAGGATCACATCTCTTCTATCCTTGAATAAGGGTATTATATGAACCTAGTCAAAGCTTAAGTTGGGTTCAGATTTTATTATTATGGTGGACCACTAGTTTCAAAATTCTCTAGGCTTAACTGATGCTGAGGATACGTGCTAATATGTTGGAGAGTTTTTTTCAATCTTCCTCGTCCACCATCAGCGATGTGTTTTCTTGTGCTCCTGGAGCCTAAAGACGGTCTCTCTTTAGGATTTTACCTGCCCATATCCCAATTGTATGTGGCATACTACTTATCTAGTAATGGGGGATAGCTAAGATAATCTTTAGTATTACACGTGCCTTTGGCTCTGTGTCTCTCTCATGGGGTTTTCTTAGATACACTACCTACCTCAGTGTTCAGAAAACTTTCTGCAGTAAGTATTTACTTGTTTGTTGGGGGTAAAATGGTTTGTTGCCATATCCTTAGTGACTGAAAACTTTTGTTCTGAAGGGGAGAAAGTTTGGGTAGAGCTCTGAGTCTTTTCCTCCGGAGTAATCACTTTTCTTCTCCAAGTGTACTTCTCCAAGTGATGAGGATTTTCTTATTTCTGTGTCTTGACCCAGTCTCTTTTGTTTGTGCAAGACAGAGATAAGGGGAGAATCTTCAAGTATATGTGAGCTCTTGTTGGATCTGAAGCTTTCAGGGCCTTTATTTGTATATTACACTCAGCCTTTAACACTGTTAAAAATTTTAGCAGATTCTTCTTATCCTTCTGTAGGTGTAAAGAGAAGCATATCCCAAATCTTTTTGCAAACACCTATGTTCCTCACTCTTCAAATGAAGTGTTTTTCCTGCAATGTTAGCTCTCTGGCAGGTTTAAGTTATAACTTTATAGATTAACTTGCTTTTTCTTATGATTTGGGTGATAGTGACTCTGTCTAGCTTTCTATATCATATATTACATAATGGTGTTCCAATTGTTCTATATTATAATTGGAAACAGGAAGTCTACTCGGCCTCCGAAAGTGCTGGGATTACAGGTGTGAGCCATTGAACCCGGCCGCGTTTTTAGTTTTAACATATATACAATATACCCACATATTCCTTACATCATGCTTTTGTGTTTTGCCTTAAAAATCTTTCCTTTCCTCAAGTTCATGAAAATAATCTCTTCCCTGTTATCTCTTAAAAGCCTTTATATATTTGACCTTAACGTTTAAGTCATAAATCCACCTGATGTAATTTTTAATGGTGTGATATAGAGATAAAATTTTGTTTTTTAAATATGAGTAGACCAACTTTCTAGCACCCATTATTAAACAGTCTGTCCTCATTTCATTGTCTGCAAGGCCAGGCCTGTACATACCAAGCTTCTATAGATGCATGGGTCTATTCCTGGCCTTGCTATTCTGCTCCATTTGTCATGTTGTCAATTCCTGCAATAATCTTACAGGTCTTTGTGTGAGTCTTGATAGATGACAATATGTGTTCTTCCCATATTCTTCTTAATTATCATTTTGTTTATGTTTAGGCTACTGCATTTCCATATAAATATTAGAATCTGATAGAAAAGAAAAAGATTTGTTGTTTTGATTTTGAAATAAAATGCGTATATGCATACAATGCATATCTAGTCTCTTATTCTGAACATTTGTGTTGAATGTATCTATGTATGTAATCACATAGCCGATGATTACTAAGTTTTTATTTCTTCCTATCTAATTCTGAACTTCATTTTCTTTTTCAGCAATTTGCAGTTATCTATTGTAACAGCTGCTTGTCTTAGCTGCTAGAAGACCTAATGCTTACTGGATCCATAGGTTTTGGAGGTAAGATAATATTTAGATGAATATTTGGTTCTAACTCACAAACTAAATAACACAGAATTAGAGAATGTTTAGTTGCCGTCCTGGTAGCTGTTAACCCTATTGTTCTGGCGGATCCAAAGGAGGCTTAATGTTTCTTTGTTGAATCAGGATCCTGGTTTGAGTCTATGGAAATCTTCAATCCAAGAAGCATCTAGCTGATGTCTAGTTTATGGAACAGGCTAGACTAAGAACCATTATTCTTATGAAAAATAGTCTTAGCTTCCCTGGGTTTTGAAGCAGGACACCTTAAACAAATGGAAATGCTATATATGAGAAAGGATTCGCTCAATGTCTGAAAGCTACTAATATTTTTTTACATGTCTACAGGCTCATGGAAAGATTATATTAAGCAGATAACTCTGGAAATCAAATCTAAAACCTATTTATAGTTTGTTTTTGCTCATTTATTTGCTTCATCTAGAAGTGGAAGGCTAAACTATTTTATTCACACAACCTAAAATGGAACTGCAAGCTAGTAGAGAAAATGAAGCCCTCATGTGGACAGGACTTTGTGCAGTATATCTGCAGATACCTTTTTCTTAAAGGAAGAAGTACCTGAGTTACAAATCTGCAGTGATTTATGGACAATGGATAACCACATGGCAATAAGATAAAGACAATTAAAAAAAAGTGTTAGTAGGTTCCTCAAAAAGAGTTTGGGGAAGAATGGTGTACATATACACATTTCAGAGTAAGCATTAAATGAGACCATATTTGTTTTCTTTATTTATTATTATTTTTTTATACTTTAAGTTCTGTGGTACATGTGCAGAACTTGTAGGATTGTTGCATAGGTACACACATGCCATGATGGTTTGCTGCCTCCATCCCCCCATCGCCTATATCTGCCATTTCTCCCCCTTTTATCCCTCCCCAACTCCCTACCCCGCCACTGTCTCTCCCCTAGATCCCCCCCACAGACCTCAGTGTGTGATGCTCCCCTCCCTATGTCCATGTGTTCTCATCGTTCAACACCCACCTTTTAATAAGTGTCTGCCCATACCCTTTGCCCACTTTTTGATGGGCTTGTTTGTTTTTTCTTGTAATTTTTAAAAAATTCCTTGTAGATTCTGGATATTAGAGTTCATCAGTTGGATAGATTGGAAAAAGTTTCTCCCATTCTGTAGGTTGTTTGTTCACTTTAATGATAGTTCCTTTTGTTGTTGTGCAGAAGCCGTTCAGTTTTATTATATCGCATTTGCCCAATTTTGCTTTTGTTGCAATTTCTTTTGATGGTTTTCTCATGAAATCTTTGCCTGTGCCTATGTACTTAAAGGTATTGCCTAGTTTTTCTTCAATGGTTTTTACAGTTTTGGGTTTATGTTGAAATATTTACTCCAGAGTGTATTAATTTTTATATATGATGTAAGGAAGGGATCCAATTTCAGTTATCTGCATATGGCTAGCCAGTTCTCCCAGCACCATCTATTAAATAGAAAATTATTTCCCCATTGCTTATTTTTGTTAGGTTTGTTGAAAATAACATGGTTGTAAATGTGTAGCCTTATTTCTGATATCTTTATTCTGTTCCACTGGTCTATGTGTCTGCTTTTGTACCAGCCCATGTTGCTTTGGTTACTACAGCCTCATATTATAGTCTGAAGTCAGGTAGGGTGATGCCTCCAGCTTTGTTCTTTTTGTTTAGGATTGTCTTGGTAATATAGGCTCTTTTTTGTTTCCATATGAATATTAACAGTTTTGTTCTAATTCTGTGAAGAATGTCGATGATAACTTGATAGGATTAACACTGAATCTATAAATTTCTTTGGGCAGTATGGCCATTTTCACAATTTTGATTCTTCCTATCCATGAGCATGGAATGTTTTCCCATTTGTTTGTGTCCTCTCTGGTTTCCTTGAGCAATGGTTTATAGTTCTTCTTAAAGAGGACCTTCACTTCCCTTAGCTGTATTTTTAGGGATAGCTGTATTCTTAATATTTTATTCTCTTTGTAGCATTTGTGAATGAGAGCCATTCGTGATTTGGCTCTCTACTTGTCTATTGTTGTTATACAGAAATGCTTGTAATTTTTGCACATTGAATATGTATTCTGAGACTGTTGAAGTTGCTCATCAGCTTAAGAAGCTTTTGGTCTGAGACAATGGGGTTTCTAGTTATAGGATCATGTCACCTGCAAACAGAGACAGTTTGACTTTCTCAATTCCTGTTTGAATACCCTTTATTTCTTTCTGTTGTCTGATTGCCCTGGCCAGAACTTCCAATACTATGTTAAATAGGACTTGTGAGAGAGGGCATCCTTTTCTTCTGCCGGTTTTCATCGGGAATGGTTCCATCTTTTGTACATTTAGTATGAAATTGGCTGTGGGTTTGTCATAAATGGCTCATTATCTGGAGGTATGTTTCATCGATGCCTAACTTATTGAGATTTTTTTTAACATGAAGTGATGTTGAATTTTATCGAAGGCCTTTCTGCACTGATAGAGATAACCATGTGGGTTTTGGGTTTGGTTTTGCTTATGTGATGAATTATGTTTATAGATTTGTTTACATTAAAGCAGACTTGCATCCCAGGGACGTAGACAACTTGATCGTTGTGGATAAGCTTTGTAATGTGCTGCCTATTGTGGCGTGGGCGCCTGAGGGGGTCTCCTGATCCATGCATTGCACAGATCCACAGAAAAAGCACTGTTTCTCCAATGGGGTAGCGCACCATTCCTTGCCTCCCCTGGATGGGAGTGGCCTCTGAGCACTATAATTGTGGATATATTGAATGCCTCATTCAATTTTATGATATCACACAATATTATTTTTGAATAAACAATTTACTTTATAATAACAACAACGTTAATTATGGAGTGGCTTGTCTAAGGATGTGTTTTACTGTAGCTTTCTCAGCCAGAAAACTGTTTTCATATAAAGTTAGAGTGACTTTGTGAAGTCTTAGTAACACCTCTATACAAACAGTGAGTATATTGTACTATAGTCTGTGATTCATGCAAGTATCAGTTTGTATGGCCTGTAGTAATCAATTATTCTGGGTTAGAAGATGTTTTCTCTAGGCAATATTTGCTTCTATTTTTCCCATGGTCACACATATTTTCTGGTGTTCAAGATATTAAGTGGAATTTTGTAATGATCCACCAACCAATTTTTGTTTTCCATTTCTACAAGTTTGTGCTCTCCTTGTGCAGAGGTTAAATTCACTCAGAGAACTTAACCCTGGTTCTATGAAGTCATCATTTTATTTTAGATCCCTATGTCATTGAACCAAAAAGTAAAGAAAATGTTGACTGTACTTTGTGGGATGCTTAATTCTCATTGTCAAGAAGTCAGGTATTAGGGTTCTTTAGAGAAACAGAACTAATTCCATGACCTTCCCTATCTGTGAATTCTGCCTGAGCGGATTCAACTAAAAACATATATTTTTAAAATTATGTCTGTGCTGCACATACAGTTTTTGTCATTATTCCCTAAGCAATACAGTATAACAACTATTCACCTAAACTTTATATTGTACTAGGTAACATAAGGAATCTAGAGATGATTTAAAGTACATATCAGGATGGGCATATGTTGTCTGCAAATAATACACCATTTTATATTAAAGACTTGAGCATCTGTGGATTTTGGTATCTGTGGGAGGTCCTGAAATTCATTCCCATTAATATCAAGGAACAACTGTATTTATATGCGAAGGCTTATTATAGACTCACACCTCCTATGGATGCAAAAGCCAAGAATCCCACAATCCACCATCTGCAAGCTGGAAAACCAAGAAAGCCAGAGGTGTACTTCAGAGTCCAAACGAAAATCAGAGGAGCAATGATCTAAGTCTGGTCGGAGTCCATATGCTTGAGAACCAGAGTGTTGGCATCCAAGAGAAGAGGAAGAAGGATGTCCCAAATCAAGCAGAGAGAGAAAAATTACCTTTATTCAGCTTCGTTATATTCAGATCATAAATGAATTAAATGATGCCTGCCCTCATTGGTGAAGGCAGATATTCTTTACTCAGCCTACCACTTCAAATGTAAATCTCTTCTAGAAGCTCTCTCACAGACATATTCAGAAATGCTTCGCGAGCTACCTGGACATCTCCTAGTCAAATCAGTGGGACAAAATTAACCACCATTAAGTAGGTAGAGAGGTGTGTGTTTGGAGCACATGGGATTCTCAGGTGAATTGTTCAATTCTTTTAGAACTTGTAGTCAATGAAAAAGCAGAAACACTGATAGCTCAGAGTAATAGGTAATAAAATTTCAGGTGCTGAAATGCCATCTAAGGGAAAAAGCAACACAGAATATGTGGAATAAGAATATTATAATACAAATATCAATGAAAGCCTTGTGAACTGAAATGACTTTGGTAACTGAATATATTCTCCCTTTCTTTCAAATGCATCTATATTTATAGGTATAGCTATATTCCCCTATGACTCTCCCTTAATGCAGTGCCGATGAATATTTTCTTTTTTGTCATATTATGAACATAGATATAGCTGTTACTTTTCCCTAATACATTATATATGGTGAGTTTCTTATAGTTGGCTATTAATAGTTTTTGGTTACAGAAAACCAAGGAGGAATTTTGACCAAATAAACAGAGATTGGTTATAACTTTGAGATAGATAATATAACTGATGGTGCCTGGGCTATCTTTTTGGCTTCATCTCACAGTATAGGTGGACATTTATTATGCATAGAAAGCTATGAATAGAATTTGAGTAGAGTGATGTAGTGTGATGAATATGTGAATTGACAGTAACAACCTTGTATTTCTATGGCTGGAAAGCTAAATATTCCATTTCTTAGATAACCTTAACACTAAAGTTCTGAATTCAAAGTTGGTATTATATTTTAAAATGAGGCAGATCAGTATTTCTGGAATATTATGGGTAGTTAAAGTGGCCCTGACAGAAATTGGTGTTGGCAGAAATTGGACTCCGTGTCTTACTAATTACCAGCCTCATGCTCCAAGAACATGATGGCTGTCGAAGCACTGTGACATGAGACAAAACGGCAACCTGAACTCTGCGTGACAGAGCAGCATCCTGGTTTCTTCATGCTAGCTGTAGTTTGTGAAATTAAACCCAAACGTAGCAGTACCTACATAACATTAACTTCACTAGCCCAGCCAATAATTGTGTAATCAGCTACCTGGTCTTTCTGTCTTGTACTCTTGTTACATCACTCTCACATACACACACACACACATACACACACCTGCACACATACACGCCACACACACAGTGTTCAGAACTTCTTTGGAATTTATATGTAAAATTTAAAAATTTGTCTTCCCTATATTTTTTGAGCATACTGATACTAATATAACATTCTCTGTAGAAGTCAAGAAAGGCTAATTATGTTGTCATTAAAAACAATCATAACATCCAGCTCTAGCCAAAATGCAGTAGCAGGGACAAGATTTACTGTTTTGCATGAAACAACTAAAACTCTGCTCAAAATACATGAAACAGTGGCTCTCAAGACACGAGACATGGGCAGTGAAGGATAGTGACTGCTGTGAAATGGGAAGCAAAATGAATCCTACTGTTTCCCCAGTTTACTGCCTGGAGACATTTTCAGCCTTTGACTCAGGGGCCAGGCAGCAGGAATCCCAGTGAAGCCAGAAAGTATCCCTTAGGTAAGAAGACAGAGACAGACCTCTGGGCAGAATAAGGTTACCAAAATTTCCAGGAAAGATGATAAAATAGATTACTGCACAAGAGAACCCCAAATATCTTTAAAGTGTACCTTCAAGTATTCATTTGAACGTGGATTAGTGCATGGCATGGAAGGAAGCTACCCAAAGACGTGGAAAGAACCAAGGAGATAATTAGGGGAAATAATCTTTGAAGCTTGAAAAGTGCCAAAGACATTGCCTGTTACAGCACACCCGAGGGGAAGCTGTAATAATTCATGAGGGAGCAAGTACACCACTCAGCCTGTCCTGCCTCCATCATAAGGAAAAATTAACCCTTGACAATGCTCTTCTGATTCTGCCTAGCACAATATTAAAACAACCAGATTGGAAAGAAGCAAACAATGAAGATTTAATGACATTTTAGAATATCCATAGAAATAGAAAAATTATCCACTACCCAATAAAATAAAATGCAATGTCTTGTATCTAATTATCATATGTGATTTGACATCAGAAGGTAAACATTCACAGTGTCTGACATACTCACAAGGAAGACAAGAAAATTGTTGAGGGTGGAGAATATGTTCTTTACCTTTACTGTAGTAATAGTTCCATGAGTGTATATATATATCTCAAAACTTGTCAAATTATACACTTCTAATACATACAGTTTATGTTAATTATATATCAATAAAGGAAATGTATGGAGTTGGAGGCCATTATTCCTAGTGAACTAACACAGGAACAGAAAGCTAAATACTGCGTGTTCTTATAAGCGGGAGCTAAATGATGGGAATACAGGAACATATAGAGAGGACCAGCACACACTGGGACCTTTTGGAGAGTGGAGGGTGGGAAGAGGGAGAGGATTGGAATAAAAACTGAGAACTAGGCTAAACACATGGATGATGAAATAATCCTTACAGCAAACCTCCATGATGCAAGTTTTCCTGTGTAAAAACCTCCATTTGTACCCCTGAACTTAAAAGTTAAAAAAAAAGTAATTTGACAGCGTTTACCTCGCCCCAAAGCAACTGAGATTTAGTGCAAAAGTGTAAATTTCTATATATTCCTTGGCATAAAGGTGGTTCTGAAAAGTTATATGAAATAAATTCATAGAACACATTATTTCTAAAAAAAGAAAAGAAGCATATTTTTTAAATCTTAAAACTTTACTCTTTTAAACAACAAAATTTACTTCTTGAATGAGCTATAGATCTACTACTTGTCCACCAAAGAAAGGAAAAGTGAGGCAGCCACCCGTGCCATAGCGCCTGTTTACAGCAGTTGTCCTTAAAGCAGAGGTGGGCGGCCAGCCTGGGCCCCGAAGCACCGAAAGATCCCAGCCAACTGAGTCTTCCTCATACATAGATACTTATTACCAGAGTAAAGAGAAAATACTATGCCACGTAAGACATTTTTGTAATATTTCATTGACAAATGAGTCATATGCCAGAGCTGTCTTTAACAGGAAGAGGAAATGAGTACTTGTGAAGATCACTGGTAGCTACTAGAGACCAGTAAAAGCCTAATTCACTCTCTATTTAGTAGTAAAATGCACTCAAACTCTTTCAGGAGAAGTGACTCAAGAATTCACATAGTTCTATCATAGTTCAAGATCAAAGTCCAGGTTTTTTGGGTTAAGCATTGTAATCATCCTGTTGGAAAAGGAAGTATTTTTATGCACTATCTACCTTGTAGATTAATCTATATTACAGATTAAGCCAATTGTACAATGTGGCTTCTTTTTATTTGGAGGTTTAGAACTGAGAAAGTCATCTGCCCACGGACACATCCCATATGCCATAGAAACTGGCACAGCAAAATTCCAGACATACCAGTCCTTGGTCCCCAGAAGCACCGTAGTCCTGTCGAGTACAGAATGTTCTTTATTAGAGTGGTGTGAACCCTCCAGTTAAGGCCTATGATTCACCTGCTAACATGACCACAGAAGCTGGGAGGTCTTCAAATGACCTATTTGCAACTCCTCTCTTCGACTCTACTGCAATGAATAAGATTCACTTGCCAAGAACACTCCAGATACAGGGACTATTGCAATGTAGCAAGCTTCAGTTAACAGCCAGCTTACAGTTGTTCAGACAAGCCCATCATGTCCTCCCCCGGGAACCAGGGGTAACTTCAACCTAGTGTCACTACAAAGGCTTTTCTGAAAGGCCTTGCTTGTTCACTCCGTTTCTGAGTGAGAACCTCATGTGACCCACCTGACATGACGTTCTCTTCTGCTATGATGTGAGCATATGTGATTGACAAATTACTGTTGACCTTATGTGCCCAGGGTCAGGCCTCATGTGTCTGCCCACTCCCATAGAGAAGTTTTTGTCCATTTTTCTCCATGATCTTCAGCTGCCTAACCTCTATAAGCCCGTGGGCATGTGTGATGACTTTCCATGATATTTTGGCACTTCCGAGGTAAGCCTCAGGTATTCACCGAGTTCATGGACTCGGTCATTCTTTGTCATCTGTGCTTTCAAACTAGTACTATTGTCCGGAACTCCTATTTTTCTTGACAAACTTATCAAAAATCAACTGACGCATACTATCAAAATTTTCTTTTCTGACCTCTTCCCTAAACATAGAAGTTAATTAGGTATCTAGTTTGTCTTCCAAATGATTGTAGGTAGCATTTCTATCAAGTGTTTCAGTACTGAGATCTGAGTTTTTCATTATATACTCAATCAGTATGCTACATGAATTACGTATCATCTTTAATGTTCTTCTCTTATGATATTACTCTGTTTCTGTTTTCTGTCCCTATTATTTCCATGTGAGTATGACACCTGCTAGAATATCACTGTATCATCAGCCTTCCCAATGCTGTTTACCCTTTTGCTTTTTTCTGAAATGTAATCGCGGTAGAGGTAGAAAATAGGTGTGTCAGTCAGTTTGGGATGCTATAACAAAATGCCATAGACTGGGTGGTTATAAACACAGACATTCATATCTCACATTCTAGGGGCTAAAAGCCTATGCTCACAGTGCCAGCTTGCTCAGTTTCTGGTGGGGTCCTTCTTCCGGGTTGCAGACTGCCAACTTACTGTAGCCTCATATACAAAAAAGAAAAAAAAAAAGGAAAAGAGCTGGGGTCCCTTTAATAAGATATTTTATAAATACCATTTAAAAGGGCTCCATTTCCATGACTTCATTATTGCCCAAACACCCCCCTAATAACATCACAATGGGTTAAGATTTCAGCTGTAAATTTAGTAGCAGAGGAACGTAAATAGTCCAAAACAGGCGGTGAATACTGCATAGATTGAATCTGCTCAGTAGTGGAATGAGGACTTAATTTTCTGGTTGAATACACTCTGCACCAAAGATTAGATATGTTATCTTATTTCCACTAGAGAAATATTTTGTTAATTATATTAAACGTGGATATGTTCTCTTTCTCAGTCCCTTTTACTCATGATATGTATATTTTATATAAATAATGTTCCTGTCGCACCTAGTCTTAATTCTTGTGTTATTCAGTAGAACTCTGGAAAATACAGCTGCAAGGACTATAAGACAAATCATTTTGAGTAAGTCTCCACACAGAACAAGAATAATGGCTAAAGTCATCAGATTTCAATAATCTGATGCACTTTACTACTGTACTTCAGAACATTTTTCTGTTTCATTTAGACAGAGCTAATGATGAATTTACTGTCCAGTACATTGAATGTGATTTTGTATAAAAACAGATATCACCATGGACTTATAATGACCTGGAGTTCTGTTTACATCCATCTTTTATAATGTTATTAGCTGTTCCTTAAATTGTAGGAAAATAAACTTTATTTTTATGATTTTATCGATTTTTTACAATCATATTTATATCATGTGACATAAATTGTAAATTAGAATCCCTAAATTATGCTCATTGTTTCATTGCAACAGAGTTCTACATCCAGTGTACCAGATCAAAGTGGTATAACATTAAAGACTATTGTTAGACTTTTCTGTGAGATCAAAGAAGGCATGATTTCAAATTCTGATAAAGAAACTTTTCTCATACCCTTAGGAGATTATATGTCAAGTTTTAGGGTAGAAGAAGAAGAAAGTTAATACTGATTAATACTGGTCTTGAATTGGTAGGACAGTACCAAGTTATAAGCCACCAAAATCTAGTAATACAAGAAAAGACAAAATTGCAGTTGATATCACAAATTTGGAAATATTAAAAAAAAATCCACGTGAATTGATAGATTACAACTTGTCATAATGAACAAAGCATGATTAATTAATTATATTAACGGCTGTATTTATATGTTCAATTTTCTCTTTTCCTTATGCTGAATTACATTATTTTTAAACATACTGTTAACGTGTAATTTTAAACAAAATAATATTTTAAATTATTTTATAAGCATAAAGTGTATAAATTTTCAAAGAATTGACCAATAACTGTAAGGAATTATAAGTTTAAAAAAATAATCCATTGAAGAAATAAGGTCTAGAATGTGTAATTACATATTTTTAAATGATCAAATATTTAAATTGACACGTTGATACATGCAGCTTCTTTCAAATACTTTTTTATATTCTGGAAGCTCAGAATCAAAAGAAAATTAATTTTAGCTTACATTATTAAAAAAATAGCCATATTATTTCCCAAGTCACTCACTCCGTGTTCTGTCCATTTGAGAAATATTAGCTAATATGTATTAGTGGCTGTCCAGTTACAATATCATGGACTTTTACTAATAAGAAATATAAATTAACAGAAAAGTAAGAGGAGATGAAGTTCAAACATTTGGATAATTTTGACGTTTTGTAATTAGTTAGCAAAACAGACTATTTCATTTATTTCTAAAATCATTGGCAAAGGTGGAAGTAATTATGACGTAATTATTAGCTGTACAGATTCCGCTCATGTTCTTTAGGAGCTGCTGCTTCAAAATGTCATCCCATGAAATATCACGCTAGGCTGTGGCTACTTAAATTTCTCTTTGCATTTGGGTTTTGATTTCTCAGACCATTCATAATCCCTGAAAAAGAAGTTAAATTTTATGTTTAAGAAAAAAACAATTTTATTGAAATGTCACATGCATGCAGAAATATAATGATAAAGTGCACAGTGGTGTGTACAGCAATTTATTTTCCCTCTACTCTTAATGCTTTGTGTTTTTACCATTTTAGCCTGTTATAAATAGTGCTGTTATGAACATTCTTGAACATGTCATTTGGTTATATAAAGATATTTTTCAGTCTGAAATATATCTAGAATCAGTGAACATAGATACACATCTTAGAAATATGTCTACTAGGTAATTGCTAAATGTGAAAAGGCTAGACTGGTTTAGGCTCCAGCCCACATCTTTCTCCCATATTGGAAGCTTCCTGCCCTTGAACATCGGCCCCCAGCTTCTTCAGCTATGGGACTTGGACTGGCTTCCTTGCTCCTCATGTTGCAAACAACCTATTGTCAGACCTTGCGATTATGTGAGATAATACTGTTTAATAAATTCCCATATATATCCTTGAGTGCATAATTTTCTCCCATATATATATGGGACTTTATTAGTTAGGGTTCTCTAGAGAGACAGAACTAATAGGATATATATACATATATATATATATATATTCTATATAATTAATAGGAGATATATATATAATATATATAACTAATATATCCTATTAGTTATATAGGATATATATTTATTTTATGTATAATAGGATATATATGTATTACACATATGTGGATGACATATATATCCACATATGTAATAATAGTTACAGGATATTTATATATATATCTATTATATGTATTACACATGTATGGCTAACATATATATACATATAATAAATACATACATTAGAGAGATATATATATATCCTATTAACTATTATGTTAATAGGATATATATATCTCTATTAACATAATAGTTAATAGGATATATATATCTCTATTATATGCGTTACACATATGTGGATAACATATCCACATATGTGTAACGCATATAATAGATATATAGATATATATACGCACATATGTGTTTTTGATATATATAGATATATATATATATAAAACAAATATATAGATATAATAGGATATACCTAACATTACTAATAGGGTATCTATTACATTGATGGGTTATAATGCTTCAAAATATAGAAAACGATGTGTCACATTGGAAATGGCACAAATAAATGTTAATTTATCAGAGGTTTTGATTTTGATAGACATGAGGAAGAAGAATCAAAAAGACATTTTCCAGATTTCCTATAGACATGTTCATGAGTTTATTCTTGTTGCTTGCTATTTTCTTGAATCTAACCTTGTAAGACATCAAGTTTAAAATGTCCAATTCTGAACCCTCTCCTCCACTTTCAAGAAGTTGAACAGTTATTGGGAATTACTTCTCATGATTTCTTTCCTCCACTGCTTCTACGTTTATTAGTTCAAAAAGTAACTAGCCCTAGGGATTATGCTGTATGAAAGGGAGATTTGACAGTCAAATACGGTAAACAAGATTGAATGACTCAGCACTGTGTGTACTTTTTGCTAGAATGTTTGATCCAGCTCACTGATCTTACTTTATTTCCTGATAGCATATACAAACCTTCATGTACTTCTATCAATGTTATGTGCACAGTTTCATCTTTTTTGCTTCTAATAAAAATTGACAGTATGTATTCACTGGCATATTACGTGTTGTTTTTTACAACTTTACTATTATTATCAACTGTTTTTATCAGTGATGCCAGACCACAAAGCATCAATCTGTATGATAATCAGTGATCTATTTAGTGGTGGATTAACCCAGCCATATTGTCACTTGAAAAATTTAATGCAAGTCAATTATCAGTTAAAAAAAATCTGATGCAGAAAAAGAGAGTAAACATTCCATCAGTGTGGTGGCATTGTTGGCATATGCAGCAGTGGTCTCCTGACGATGCCCAGATGCATCTCCTGCGCTCCACGCTCACTCATCCTTATTTCCATCATGGAGTAGTAGACTGATTTCATCTTGATAGTCCAGATCAAAATTATATACCAAACTTGGTATATAAGTTTCAACCCTTAGGACTTAATAATTAAGTTTTTTTTTTAATTCCCAATTTTTAAGTACAGAGGCACATGTGCAGGATATGCATGTTTGTTACATAGGCAAACACGTGCCATGGTGGTTTGCTGCACAGATCATCCCATCAATCATGTATTAAGTACAGCATTCATCAGCTATTTTTCCTGATCCTCTTCTCCATCCCACATCACACCCTCCAAGAGTTCCCAGTATATGTCACTCCCCGACATGTGTACATGTGTTCTCATCATTCAGCTCCCATTTATAAGTGAGAACATATACTATTTGATTTTTCTGTTTCTGTGTTAGTTTGCTAAGGATAATGGCCTCCCTTGCCATCTGTTCTTTTTGATGTCTGCATAGTGTTTCATGGTGTATATATACCACATTTATGCAGTCTATCATTGACGGGCATTTAAGTTGATTCCATGTCTTTGCTATCATAAATAATGCTGCAGTGAACATAAACATGCATGTATCTTTATAATAGAACAATTTATATTCGTTTGAGTGTGTACCTAGAAATGGGGTTGTTGGGTGGAATGGTATTTCTGTCTTCCAAAGTGATTGAACTAATTGACATCCTCACCAACAGTGTAAATGCATTCCTTTTTCTCCACAACCTTGCCAGCATCTGTTTTTATTTTTTATTTTTTGAATAACAGCCATTCTGACTGGTGTGAGATGATATCTCATTGTGGTTTTTATTGGAATTTCTCTAATGATCAGTGATGCTGAGCTTTTTTTCACATATTTCTTGGCCACATGTATGTCTTCTTTTGAGAAATGTCTGTTCCTGCCCTTTGTCCATTTATTAATGGTGTTGTTAGTTTTTTTTTTCTTGTAAATTTGTTTAATTTCCATATAGATGCTAGATATTAGATCTTTGTCACATGGATAAATTGGAAAAAAATTTCTCCCATTCTCTAGCTTGTCTGTTTACTCTGTTGATAGTTTCTTTTTCTGTGCAGAAGCTCTTTAGTTTAATTATATACTATTTGTAAATTTTTTGCTTTGTTACAATTGCTATTGGCATCTTTTTCATGACATCTTTCCTGTGCCTATGTCCTGAATGGTATTGCATAGGTTGTCTTCTAGGATTTTTATACTTCTGGGTTTTACATTTAAGTGTTTAATCCATCTTGAGTTAACTTTTGTGTATGTTGTAAAGAAGGAGTCCCATTTCAATTTTCTGCATATGGCTAGCCGGTTATCCCAGCAACATTTTTTAAATAGGGGATAATTTTCTTTTTGCTTGTTTTTGTCAGATTTGTCAAGGATCAGATAGCTGTAGGTGTGTGGTCTTATTTCTAGGTCCTCTATTCTGTTCCATTGGTCTATGTGTCTGTTCTTGAACCAGTACCATGCTGTTTTGGTTACTGTAGCCCTGTAGTATAGTTTGAAGTTGGGTAGTGTGATGCCTCCAGGTTTGTTCTTCTTTCTTAGGATTTCCTTGGCTGTTCAAGCTCTTTTTTTGGTTCCTCTTTAATTAAGAAGTGTTTATTATAAAATTAATGGAGAGGTAAGGAAAATAGGAATGAGTTTTCATAGATAAACAATCATACTCTAACATAAATTATTTTTGGTCAATAGGGTTACTGTTTTTCCTGAACACTATTTATTTTGAGTATGATTGTGTAGCTATGGAAACTTATTCCTATTTCCCTTACCTTTCCATGAATCTTTATGACAAGTATCTCTTAATTAAGAAATCCTTCTGTCTACAAATTGGAATAGACAGAGTTACTAATTATCAAAATATTATCCTTTGTGGAAAATGTAAACATATAGCATATATATTAAAAGTGTAAAGGATTAGCAATAATTATTTAGGGAACATCCTGCCTCTGTTTATATTGTAATTGCATCCCTTTCTTGGTCAAGTTGTTTAACTTATATAAGCCTCATTTTCTACATCTATAAAGTCATACAACACTTCGGATGAAGTAGCATACATGGCATACAGGGTCAGGTCTACCATGTAAAATATTATTATTGCTGTTGTTATTATTAATGCTATTTTGTTACCAGTACTTTCTTTCCCAAGCAATAATCATTTTAATAATTATTTATCATGGAAAGCAAAATTACAGAGATGTAGAAACAAACATACAATTATCATCTATCAATATACACATTTTGGAGGAAAAGTATCAAAATTTCAATTCTTACAACTTTTTTTTGAATTATAAAACAATTTTTTCTCTTTTTTCTAAGATTTGGTTATGCTGATTAATGTGTAAAGAAAAAAAATTAAAAGTTGAAAGACAACAAGATTATATATATGTGTGTGTGTATATTCAGGGAGATGGAGTGGTGAAAATTAATTTTTTTTTAAGTAAAGTTGGTGAAAGGAGAATAAGAAAAGGGATCCTGTAGAATGAATGTAATGGATTAAACTTTGAAAATGATGGTGAACAGGCATGATAAATTACTTTCTTACGAATCAAGCAATGTAGCTTCCTTCAAGAGTCTATAAGAAAGATTACAATCAATTCTTGGTATTTCTTAGGGTTATCATACTTTTCACTTCACTTTTTGTGCTTGTGTTTATTTTTTACTTTGTTCAATTTGACATTCTGCTGAAACTAAGTTGGAGCACTGACTTGGTGAAATATAATGCTTTTATAATATTTGTAGATGGAATACTAATTTGAAAAAGTAAAAATATTTTACAAATGTTTCAACTATTGTGCCAAATAATGTTCCACAAAGATACACAGGAAAGTCCTTTAGGTAAAAATGAAATTTAGAAGGAAAGTTCTGGAATCATAAACATATCAAAATTGCAAAATGAAATGCCATTGACAGGAAAGTGTGCTGGGATATAGAGCGATAACTGATGTGTGACGAAATAGTTTTTAAAAAGAAAAAAATAAACAAAGAAAAATTGATTATAGAATTTATGTTAGTAAACGTTAGATAAGTAGAAACTAGATTTTATAAAACAAATCATATGGAGGTCAGAAATCACAAAATTAAAACCCAAGTGACAAATTAAAAAAATATTTAAATATATAGAACAAAAATCAGCAATGTCTTTTGCATTTTAAAAGTAAGTTAATAGACCTTTTAATTATATATTTAGAAAAATAACAAAAATACTATTTCAAAATATAGTGTATGTTTTTTCCAATTTTTGCAATGGCTGTACTTTATGTTTTATAATTAGAAAAAAGTAACATCAATAAAAAGGAATATAATATTTCCAAATTATCTTAACCGTTAAATAGGTTAGAATTCAGAAGTATCTGACAAAGACAGTTATAAGTCCAGTGAGGTTTCCTATCTCTAAAGTACACATTTTCCCATAATATAGCATATATTTGATGTTTGAGTTTTATCTATTATCTTAAAAATACAAAGATCCTAGTGGAGTAGACTTGTTTCTCACATAATTAAGTGAATAGCTGGGAAGCAATACTTTACAGGTATTTCAGATCTATGCTGTCAAAAGACATACAGTCTGTTTTACCTTAATTATGGTGATTTAGAAAATATTCCAAAAACATTTTACAGTTGTTTGTTAATATATTCACAAATAATATGCTGATGTTTCTAAACAACATGCAAACAAAATGTTCATTAGCCAAAACTGGGAATAGCAAACTGAAAACTTGTTTTATTGTGGAAAGAGATATAATGTGAGAGTTAGAACCTTTCCTTCATCTTCTCCTTCCTTCCTTTTGGCCTTTCTTTCTTTTTTTTTTTTTTTTCTTTCTCTCTCTCTCTTTTTCCTCCACTCTATAGTCTTTGGCAAGTAAATGAATAACCAAGACTAGCCACTAGAGTATGATTTAGAGAATTAAGTCAGGGAGAACAAACGCCTTTTAAATGGCACCCAAAGAGCCCCAAAAACTTAATGAACCTGATACTCTCCATGAACCAGATTCGTTTTAAAGACACACTTTCACAGATGAGGCATGTGGCTAATTATATTTGCACATTTGGCTAACTGCTTAGCCATGCAAAATGAGCGATATTATGGGCCATGAGTCACCAACCATCTTGCCATATGGACATAATTTTCTGAATATCATATATCTTTTCAAGTTTTTATGACAATATTATCTTATTGTGGAATAAAATAAAGATTGCATTTTGCAAAGTTGTTTCTCTCTATTAAAGATGCTGGGAGATAGTTTTTCATTCATTTTATATTAAGGCAACAATTTGAAAATTATTATTTTTAGTGAAATAAGTTACATTTTTGAAATGCAGTTAAGCATCATAACTGCTTTACTTTTCACATGGTAATCTCCAACAGTGGTTTCCTAAAGAGACCAGTGGAGGATTGGGAGTATCACTGTGAAAGAGAAATCACTAAAGACAAGATGACTCATATTTTAGTGCCCAGAGCATAACGCAAGCATGACATGTCTTTCATAGCCATCTGCATCACGCTTTACTTGATAGGAAAAATAGTGATCTAAGCAAGATTAACAACCTTCTCTGCGCATCCTTGTTGTATGCTGAAATAGGAGGACAGAGAAAACTTTTGTATGCCTGCTCCTGATTTTATTTGAGGAAATGTAATGTTCATTTTATTTAGTGCATTATACTTCCCATATACTGATAGTATGACTGTTAGCATTCAAACAGCAAATAAAAAATCTGGGGTAATAATTATCTCAAATAGTAATATGAATCAAGACTGAAGGCCAAAATCTAAGTCTATGTAAATAGTGTCTCGGAAGCAATATAAGTAATAAATTACAACGTGATTTCTTATTATTAAAAAAAGTGTGACAGCCAGAATTCTTTTAAAATGTCAAATAATTTCTTTTTCATTTTCTATAGGTATTTATATTTCCATAAAGTCTTTAGGGCACTTATCCTGAAGATGAGACAAAACACTTATTTTTCAAATCAGTGACTCTCATATGTTTTTTATAAATAAATAACCTATTAAATAATTTAATGCTTAGTTTTCTTTAAAAACTAAACCATGGTTATATTTAGAAAATTATTTTTTATAGTTATGTGAACAGAACATGCACATAAATGTTTACACTTGCACATATATATGCCAATAGCACTCTTGTGATGAACAGGCACGTCAAACTCTCTCAAGTGTATGAAGAAGTGTATTGGCGTAATTAAAGGAAAAAGTCAGGGCAGATCTCGTATTAGGCATGGTTTCATTTGAAGGCTCAAAGCCCTGTCTTTCTTTCCCCTGTAGAATGTGTTTTCTATTTCCTTCCAGCTCATTCTCCTGGCAATTCCAGTGTCACATCATACTTATTTTGAAGGTTCCCAGCAGATAATAGAAATGATGATTATGAGTCTCCTGAACAATCAGAGTTGAGTTATAAATCCTAAACTCAGACATGAAGTCGATCCTTCCCAAATGTAAGGATAGAACATGAGAAGGGGGTGTCTTACAGAGGAAAACTGACATACTATTTTCAAAAATACAATGAATGCACATTAAGGTGAAAAACAGTATTTCCACCCTTAATCACGACACAATACAAACAATTTACAGGTTAAGCCCCCATACTATGCCCCATTCTCACTAAGTATGTCACAAAACCTTTTGACAGATTGTGTGCTTTAATATCTGTTTTTTCTAAATCTTCTTTTTTGATCTACTGTTTTCTGCCATGTACCTATCCTTTTTTATTATACTGTCAGTTGGTGTATAATACTACTTAATGTCTTTTAATTCATTCGGTAAATTGATTGATCAGGATTACTCCCTGATTACAGAAAATTGTTGCTCTGTCTTCATTTGTTTAACATTCAGAAGACAAATGTAGGTAATTCTAAAATCATATGTGGCTTCTGTTTTGAACACAGTGCCTGCTGTTCTGATTGGGATCCCATCTTCCTTTTTGTGCACCTGATGCTTGATTAGTTTTTGGGTTTTTGTGTGTTTTTGTTTTCCCGTAACCTTAACTTATGAATAAGAGAATATTGGCTGAGTAAATCCCTAGAAATTAACCTCATTACATTAGTAAAAAAAGGCAGAAGGGTAGGAAGGAAGGAAGAAAAGAAGGAGGGAGGAAGGGAGGGAGGGAGGGAGGAAGGAAGGTGAACAAAAGAAAAATATACTTTCTGTTTACTCCTCGACTTCTTGAAGAAATTTTTGTCTTTAAAGTCCCCAAGGACACCCTGAAATAATAAACAATTTTTTATATTTGAGCAACTTATTAACCAGGAACAGATTTGTGTTGTTATACACAACAGCATTTTCTTCTTTAATTTTGGGTTTAAAAGGTAGGTTTGCTTTAACATAAAACTAAATTGACTAGATTATATTTTACATAAGATGATCAGGAATGTGAAAATCTAAACTGATCAAGGTTAGGAGATCATCACTTCACATTCTTATCTTAGAATTAGAAATGTTAATATTTTAATCATACTTACATTACGTTTTACCTTTTAAACATTTAAGTACATATACATTGAAGCAATTATACTTACTACATGGATGTGAAATACAACTCTAATATGATGTATTAGATCAAGAAGGTGAAAATCTAAACCGATCAAGGTTAGGGGCATCATCACTTCTCATCCTTATCTCAGAGTTAGAAACATTAATATTTTTAAAATATTTATATTATATTTTATCTTTCAAACATTTAAGCACATACACATTGAAGCAATTATACTTACTGCATTGATGTGAAATACAACTCTAATATGAAGCAAGAATATATGTTCAATGAACCAGCATTTTAGAAAAATAATATACTTGTATGCAGTAAGTTGGAAAAAATGCCTTCAATAATGTTTTGTGTGTTTAGACAGAAAAAAATTTGTAACTAGGGTACACCAACATTTTCTTAAGTTATTAAATATTTACTATGTACAACATGCCATGCTAAGCTTTTTTTGCAGATGTAAATTCATTGAACCCTTCCAAAAAAACCTCTTTTTTGAGTAAGCAAATCAAGCTGAGACAGTTTAAACAAGGAGCCTGTTTTAGAGATATTAGAAATGGGATAAAAATGAAGTTTTGATAGCTTTTCTGTTAACCATCTTCAATTAGAAGTTAATAGATAACTTATTATTAGAAATATTTATACCTTTTACATTATGCCACAGTAAAATTTCTAATGAAATCAGTGGCTATTACTGAAAATTATGGTAATATAATAATTAAATTCATTCTTGCCTAACCATTTGTTGTTAAATAAGAATCATTCTAAATAAAGTGTTATTCAAAGATTGAAAACATCCAATAAATGTGAGTTAATAGTCTATATGGTTAAATATATTTCAAGGCTGTAACCACATTATTGCATAAATTACAAGAAGAAAAATGCATTTATTGTTTTCATTAAGGCTGTGATAGCAAAATAAATAACCCTGTTGATGGGGACAAGGCATTAATCTGGTTTTCTCGCTTTTGATAATTCCACTGTGTTGTTCAAAGGTTTATTCTGGAAGTTTGGAACTATTCAAGTGGATAATTGAGTTTGGGGGAACTCAGACGATAGATGGATTTGGTATTAATTGAAGTATTTGCCTAGGGCCTTTACGGTGCTCACAAAATGAAAGTAGCATTCTATGCACCTCACCTCTGCAAAGACACCATTGTCTCTTTTTTTCCTAAAACCTTTATATAAAATGTAGAACATAAACTATTACTCTCTTTCTTTATTAAAATGATTCACAACTTACAGATGTAGCATACATCAAGCTGTCTTCATTCCTAAATATGATATAAAGTGAACTGTTTCTGGAAAACTATCTCAAAATAAGGGGTCATTAACACTGAGTTTTACTTTCAATAAGGTTTTTATTTTCACCTAATTTTAGAAATTTTAGGGTTTAGTCATAACACTTTGTTATATTTAAATGTTTTGCTTTATATAATGAAACATATTTCCATACAGAAACAATGTAATGTCCTATAATGGGAATATTTTTTAAAGGCTAATATAAGAGGTATAAGCACAATGCATAATTTGGGTTAACTGATGGATAAGTTTTATATCAAATAATACTAAAGATGGACTCTAGCCAACTTGAACTTTATTATTATTTATTTTTGATTTATTTGGAGATAGGACCTCACTCTGTCAACCAGGATGAAGTGCAGTGGCATGATCATAGCTCACTGCAGCCTCAACTTCTCAGGCTCAATTGATCATCTCACCTTGCCTTCCCAAGGAGCTGAGACTATGGGTGCATGCCACTGCACCCGACTGATTGTTTAGAACCATTTTCTGTATAGCTCTGGTCTTGTCACGTTGCCAGACTAGTTTCTTACTCCTGATCTCAAGCAATACACTGACCTCAGCCTCCCAAAATTCTGGAATTATAGGCATGAGCCACTACCCCTGCCTTGAAACTAGTAAAGCAAAATATTTATAGCTAAGTAATTATTTAGGTTGTACATAGAAGGTTCTTCCTGCCATCAAATAATCCTTATATATCAGTTAATATCCCTTATCCAAAATACTTAGGAACAGAAGTTGTTTCAGATTTGATTTTTTAAAATTTATAAATATTTGCGTATAATAAAGAAGAGATGTCTTGGAGATGGGATCCAAACCAGCACATAAAATTTACGTTATATACACATATGTGACATAAAGCTAATTTTGTAGATGAAACAAGTTGGGACACGTTTCGATGGAAAGCCATAACATGAAGTCAGGTATAGAATTTCTACTTGTGGCTTCATGTCTATACTAAACAAGTTTTACTTTTTGAAGCTTTTCTGTTTTGGATTTTTTTATTTAGAGTTGTTCAACCTATACTTCCTTTTTTATGGATTGTGAATTTTAGAGTTATACTTTTTTTGAAATTTCACTTTAACTCTGCTCAGTTTGGCTATTCCCTTTGGTTCAACTATGCCATATATTTACATTTTCCATGGGAAAAAAATATAGCTCAGTGGTTGAGATTTTTTATGTACATATTTATTATTTATTTTTATTAAAATTATGTTTTGTCTTTTTATTCAGAAATTATAAGTCAAACAATATTACTATAAATATTACTATAATTTTTAGGGCTAACCAAAACTCTAAACAAATATACTGATGACATTGAAACTCAGTAAACGGTCCACAATTGAAGAACACAATCATGTCATACTCGTAATAACATGAAAACTCAACCACAAATCACTCTTTCCAAAAAAAGGATCCACAGTTGGAACTTATGAATTTTGTCAGAGGAGCTTTGGAACTTAGCTGGCCATTTCTTGGCATATACACTATTAGAGTACTGAGTAGACATTGCCAAGAAATTATATGAATATATTAATATTGTTTTATGAGTATCAACTTTTGTTGTAATTACTCAAATAAGTACTAAAAAGTACCTTCAGTCATCCAAAAACATCAAAATCAATGAGATTGTACATTATTCTCCCTTAAGAACAGAAAAGAGAAATAGTTTGAGATTTTTTTTCTAAGAAGACTCCAAAAGCTGCTGACAATCCTTGGGATAGTATTGCCGTAGTTATCCATATAATTCTAAGTTGGCTCATTTTCTTAAGTATGTTGCCTAACTAGTCCTTCTTGTGTGCAGTAAACAAGTTTACTATCAACTAGAAGACTTTTAAGTCCTTAGTTTCTGTGTTTATTGAACTGAGTTATTCACAAAACACGAAACAAAACAAAGCAGAAAATGACACATTAAAGGAATCATTAGTGGCTTCAATAAAAATGACGTGATCTTAAACATAATATACCAATTTGTAGCATGTTGTATATAAAGAAAATGTATATATGCATCATCAGTTTATTTCATTTAAATCCTGTGTGTCATCACAATTTTTTTTTCTAATGTTTCCAATACATGAATCAAAGTTCAAACAGAGAATAGCTCAGGGTAAAACCTAATATATAGTAAAGAGGGAATTTGATTATGGATTTCCTAAAGGTTCCGTGTCTTTACATGGTTTACATTGTCTGAGATAGGCAACATTTGTAGAAAGGTACAATAGGGTTGACGAACACTCGAAGTGAGGGGAGAGCATCAAGTGATAACTGCAAAATCAATAAGTTAAAACAGAAAATGACGTTCTGATGAGGGGATATTGATGGCTAAATTTATGTGGTTTATAACTTCGCCAGGGTCAACTTGCCTCAATATCTTGTATATTCTTTTCAAATTTGCTTTTACTCAGCTTGTGGGATCAAAGGTTATTCAAAGAGATCATATGATTAACTGTCCCAGGCTTTGGGGAAAGGAAGTATTAGGAAAGCGTTTTCATAGTAGGCTCGATAAAAGGAAGGCCATCAAAGTACATTTATATTTGAACATTTGAAAGCACTTCTTTGAAGTGCTTCCTGATGAGATTCCACTTAGTTAAATATTCTTCCAAAATGCTTTCATAGTGTCACATCCAACTGGGGAAAGACAGAGAGGAGTGGTATAGAGTTCCTGAAAAGACAGGTTTATGTTTCTGTCAGGTTTAGAATCCTTTACTTTTTTAGGTTACATTAAACAGTATATATGTCATTCATATATCTATGCTTTCCGTGAAAGCAATGATACTGTAATTGTACTTTGATCTTTATGGAATGGCATGCTACTTTAAAATAAACAAATGCAACAGAAACGCATGTATTCAGAAGTGCACAAATTATATTTTGATTGATTTGGACGAGAGATTTGAATTAATTGATCGGGTCATCAAACAACCAGTCAGCTAATTGAGGTAAAACTTACCTTCTACTGGATATTTCCTTTTTAGAGGAGTTGTGCTTTACACAATAAGGATTAGTGAGCTTCCCGTTGAAAACAACCATATTGATTTCATTTTAACAGAGCTCAGCGTGAAATGTTTTTGTAAGTATTCATATAACTTCCCCTTTTCCAGCCTTTTTAACTACATGGCGTGAGTCAACTAAAGCCTGACTTTATGTAGGCAGTCCTCACATAGGCTTTATGAGACACTTGTCCCTTTAAAAGGATGAAGACGTCATCTTAATTCAACTCAGTAAGAAACGGGATTTACTCTTACTTTGTCCTGGACATCAAGCAGAAATATATATGTACACACACACACACACACACACACACTTTTTAATCCCTCACAACAGCTTGATCAGCTCTGAAGACTGAATGGTAGAAAGCTGTTCTGAGGCTGAAGTCTTGAGCTTATGATTGTACATTAAATCATCTTGTCTATCCTGTGCATACCAATAACATTTCAATCCAAGTTAATTTAAAATAAAATCAATAACTTTATTCCTTAGATTGAAAGGATCCCACCACTCAAATGTGGGCGGAAATAATAGTAAGACCATTATGATAATATGGTTTTACCCTCATCATATCCCTAAGCTGAAATAATAAGCTCAAGAGAGTGAGGAAAAATGAACCACAAGTGATCAAAATTATCGTGCTACATTTCTTATCTGCCATAGTAGATTTTAGGAGAGAGGGCACTTGCACCTGCAAACTTCAGTAAAACGAAAGCCTAGAAGTCTTTTCTTAACCAAACTGTCATTCACTCCTATAACATTAAAAATGAGGCATAGTTCCAGAAACAAAAAAAAAAAATCAGAACGTAATCATTTGTTTACCCCATTTAAAGAAAGCATCCAATAAAAGAATCCAATGAAAGAATGCAAGAAGAACATAAATATCAAGGTACACATTAAGAACATGAATTTCACATCATATTTTAAACATATCTGTCTAAGCTTTGCTGCGGGTAAGCATGGAGAAGAGAAAATCTATTAGGTAAACCACTATGTATATTGCTATTTATATAAATAAATATGCATTATAAATTTAAATCACTATATTGTATAATAAAATAACATAAATAAATTTGTAAATATTGACAGATAATTATGAAGTATCTAAAAATTTAAAATAAAATATTTAAAAATAAATTGATATTCTTGAAACACAAATTACATTTTAAAACTATGTATATACTATTTCCTTGATTTTTTTTAATTTTTAAGTTTTGTGGGTACATAGTGTATATATTTATGGGGTACATGAGATATTTTGATACAGGCATGTAATGCATAACAATCACATCAGAGTAAATGGGTATCCGTCAATTCAAGCATTTATGCTTTGTATTACAAACAATCCAGATATACTCTTTTAGACCACGGTGGGATCATATCCATATCACCAACAAACTAATAGGTAATTAAATTTCAGAAAGATATCACCTGATGATGTCAAACTATATCAAATATTAGGAATGAATGTAAATAAATATGTGCAACATAGCTATACTAAAATATAAAAAATGTTATTGGCAGAAACAAATAAGCACAAAATACTATAAATGAAGGTTATACCATGTTCACTGAAGGAGGTATTAGTACTGTCGCGTAGAAGTTAGCCTTAAACTATTCTATAGATTCAACTGAACCCGTAACCATTGTCCCAGTCGTAGTTTTGGGGATACTGATAAACTGATTTTAAAACATGTATTCAAATACAAATCACCAGCTTCGCAAAGTCAAATTTGGAAGAAGTGAAACAAAGAATATGGTGACGTAGAGTAACAGGTATCATACAAAGGTGTGGTAATTAACAGGTATCATACAAAGGTGTGGTAATT
>NW_016107857.1:880599-937739 GCF_001604975.1 Cebus imitator
GTAATTAACAGGTATCATACAAAGGTGTGGTAATTAACAGGTATCGTACAAAGGTGTGGTAATTAACAGGTATCATACAAAGGTGTGGTAATTAAGACTGTTGGAGGTACCGGAAAAGAGAGCTGGAAAGCACCTGGTTGTGTAGAAACAGATCACATACGTGTGGTGACCTGAATGACGGCAAGTATGGCAAGGTCACACTGCTGTCATTTGCAAATGACAGTCTTTTCAATAAACAGTGGGGGATCAATTGGATATTCATGTTGTAATAAAGAGTTTGACTATAATTTGATACTTAACTAATTACAGATTTTAAAGTTATAATGTTGCAATGTGATTTTTTTTTTTTTTTTTTGATACCGAGTCTGGCTCTGCCGCCAGGCTGGAGTGCAGTGGTGCGATCTCGGCTCACTGCAACCTCCACCTCCCGGGTCACGGTTCAAGCGATTCTCCTGCCTCAGCCTTCTGAGCAGCTGGGACTACAGGCAGGCACCACCATACCCAGATAATTTTGTACTTAGTAGAGACGAGGTTTCACCATGTTGGTCAGAATGGTCTCGATCTCCTGACCTTGTGATCCACCCACCTTGGCCTTCCAAAGGGCTGGGATTACAGGCATGAGCCACCGTGCCCGGCCTGCAATGTGATTCTTAATGTTAACCACCTAAAGCTGCTATACCTTCCACAGGCTTAAGGGCACATTCCCCAACTACACTGCTTTCACTTCAAACAGCAGCTATCACTTTGGGGAGCTCCAGACCACAGGCACTTTGTACTAATTGGATAAAAATTCAGAGGTTTCCATAATATGCACAGGTTTAATAATTCACTAGAACAACTCACAGAACTCAGAAAAAAATTCTAAATCTTATGATTACAGTTTTATGTTATAATAAAGGATACAAATTATGACCAACCAAATGAAGAGACAAAGTAAGGTATAAGAGGGCCTTGAAAGTAGAGCTTCCCTGTCCACTTCTCATGTAATCATAACTTATCACCCTCCTGGGACATCACTGTTCTCATCATCATGTAACCATAACATATCACCCTCCTGGTACATCAATGTTCTCATCGTCATGTAATCATAACATACCACCCTCATGGTACATCGATGTTCTCATCATCATGTAACCATAACATATCACCCTCCTGGTACATCACTGTTCTCATCATCATGTAACCATAACATATCACCCTCCTGGTACATCACTGTTATCATCATCATGTAGCCATAACATATCACCCTCCTGGTACATCACTGTTCTCATCGTCATGTAACCATAACTTATCACCCTCCTGGTACATCAATGTTCTCATCGTCATGTAACCATAACATATCACCCTCCTGGTACATCACTGTTCTCATCATCACGTAACCATAACATATCACCCTCCTGGTACATCAATGTTCTCATCGTCATGTAACCATAACATAACACCCTCCTGGTACATCACTGTTCTCATCATCACGTAACCATAACTTATCACCCTCCTGGTACATCAATGTTCTCATCGTCATGTAACCATAACATATCACCCTTCTGGTACATCAATGTTCCCATCATCACGTAATCATAACATATCACCCTCCTGGTACATCGATGTTCTCATCATCATGTAATCATAACATATCACCCTCCTGGGACATCAACATTCTCATCATCATGTAACCATAACATATCACCCTCCTGGGACATCAACGTTCTCATCATCATGTAACCATAACATATCACCCTCCTGGTACATCACTGTTCTCATCATCATGTNCATAACATATCACCCTCCTGGTACATCACTGTTCTCATCATCATGTAATCATAACATATCACCCTCCTGGTACATCACTGTTTCCATCATCATGTAATCATAACATATCACCCTCCTGGTACATCGATGTTCCCATCATCATGTAATCATATCACCCTCCTGGTACATCAATGTTCTCATCATCATGTAATCATATCACCCTCCTGGTACATCAATGTTATCATCATCATGTAATCATATCACCCTCCTGGTACATCGATGTTCTCATCATCATGTAGTCATAACATATCACCCTCCTGGTACATCAATGTGCTCATCATCATATAATCATAACTTATCACCCTCATGGGAAATCAATGTTCTCATCATCATGTAATCATAACATATCACCCTCCTGGTACATCACCGTTCTCATCATCATGTAATCATAACATATCACCCTCCTGGTACATCAATGTGCTCATCAACCAATCATGTCATCCAAGATCTGAGCCCACAGTGTTTTTGGAATTTCATTAGTACTAATGATTGGCCTTGTAGCTAAACTAAATAGCCAGCCTCCCCTCCCTGAATGTTGGGTTGCTATAATCGGGCTTAGAGGCTAGCATTTAATTACATGTTTGGTCTTTTCCTCATGGCCATCCCTAATCTGAGATTTATTTATGGACTTACATTGAGTGACCTTATTAGCAAAAAATCAGGCGGGTCCCACCATGAATAATAAAGATGGTCTTATCACTGGGGAAGTTCCAAGGGCATAGAAGCTTCATCCAGAAACCCAGGAAAAAGAGTGTGCAAATAACTTATTGCACAACAAACATCTCCAGTTTCTCCTTTACATGTACCTTACATCTGGATGAGTTAATTAAAAAAAGAAGAAAAAAATAAGTGCTTCCTCCTATTGCAAAAGGAGGAGATTTAAGTCAAGGAAGACCCTGCCTACATGTGGAAGCCCTCACCTAAGCCCCACTACCTATCAACAGTGAAAACCTGGAGCCGGCCTTTTTTCTCTGCTTAACAAAGTCATTTTTGGGATCAGCTAGGGAAGGAAGGTAACCCAGTTCTATGCAGCGTCTTGGTTATATAAGTGGTAAATCTGTTCATACATTCTAGGTGCATAAGTAATGTCATCAGTATTGACATCCAAACCAAATTTTAACTGAAAGTCCATTCTGCCTTTGCAGGATTACCTTAAAAATATGGAAACAATGTATTACGACCCTTGCCTCACAACATATATAGAAATAAATTCCAGTTGGGCATAGATTTAGCTGTAAATGTTTAAAAAGTTAGCCCAGGGGCAGTGGCTCACATCTGTAATCCCAGCATTTTGGTAGTCCGAAGTGGGCACATAACTTGAGGTCAGGAGTTCGAAACAAGCCTGGCCAAAATGGTGAAACCCCATTTCTACTAAAAATACAAAAAATTAGCCAGGCATGGTAGAGCCTTTAACTCCAGCTACTTGGGAGGCTGAGGCAGGAGAATTGCTTGAACCTGGGAGGCAGAGGTTGCAGTGAGCTCAGATCACGCCATTGCACTCCAGCTTGGGCAATAAGAGTGAAACTCTGTCTCAAAAAAAAATTAGAAAATATAAAAATATATAAAAATATAAAAAATATATTAAAAAAATTTAAAAATATATAAAAATGTATATATTATAAAAGAAAATCATTAAAAAATTATAAAAGAAAAAATACGTATGTATAACATATATTGTACACATATAGAGAATATATGTGTTTATATGCATGCATATAATTTCAAGTATATTTAAGATTCTGTGGAAATCAACATCACAAAGTGGAAAAAGATAGTTTGATAAAATACATCTGAAAAAATACTATTTAGGATTATTTGACATCTAATATAATTCCATAAAAAAAACAGAAATTCAATAGAAAAATAGGGAAAGAACTGAAGAGGCACCTAGAAGAGGGTATCCATATGTTCAATTAACATAAAAAATGTGTTTAACTTCATTAGTCAGGAGGGAAATTCAAATTAAAACCAAAATATTGTACCGCTATACAACCAGCAAAAGCACTGTAGCACAAAGGCAAGTGATCCCATTAGCTGTGAGGATGCAGAACAGATGAAACATTCACTATTATGAGAGTAAAAATTGGTGTAAACATACTGGAAAACTGTTTATTATTCATTAAGACTTCCTGGTCTAGATCATATCCACAGTTAAAAATGTTTATCACTCTTAGTAGCAGCAGCCTAATGATTATTGAAATTCTAGACTTGTAGCTGATCAGTAGAATGGTAGCTATTGCCAAAGCAATTTATAAGTATTGACAGAAAAAAATCCACTAAAATTAATAACATAATTATATACTGTAGTAGCTCCAAAATATAACTATGCTGATATTAATGAATATCAGAGCTATAATGGTAGACATGTTTTAACTTTGAGTGATGTTTATCACAAAGTAAACTTTTAATGTAAAAAATCATACTACCTTTAGATAAAAATTATTAAAATTAAAAGACTTGATTTTAGGTAATTCAAGTATTTACAGACAATACAAATATGGCTAAAGTAATCAATCAAAATAAATTAAAAACAATTACTTTAGTAATTGAAAAGTCAAAGATCCAGCAGCTTCGAAGTCAAGTCGAAATGATCAAACAAATCAAAAGAGAAAAACTAAACAATTTCAAATGTTTTAAAAACTCAGTAACAAGGTCAGGCGTGGTGGCTTACACCTGTAATCCCAGCACCTTAGGAGGCCCAGGAGGGAGGATCAGGAGGTCAGGAGTTGGAGATCAGCCTGGCCAAAATGGCGAAACCCTATCTCTGCTACAAAATACAAAAATTAGCCAGGCATGTTGGTGGGTACCTGTAATCCCAGCTACTCGGGAGGCTGAGGCAGGAGAATCGCTTGAACCTGGAAGGCAGATGTTGCAGTGAGCCGAGATCGTGCCATTGCACTCCAGCCTGGGCAACAAGAGCAAGACTCTGTCTAAAAAAAAAAAAAAGAAGAAGAAAGTAACATCTCAATTATATTAAAAATTAGAAATAATAAGTAAATTCCTGGGTTAATATTGTGTAAATATACTATGTGTATATGACTTTTTGAAAATATTAACACTTAATGAAGATATAAAAATGCAAGCAAACGTTTTAACTATGTGTGTGTGTGTGTGTGTGTATACATATATATATATATATATATATATATATATATATTTCATAATTTATCCAAAGTAATTTGGCCCCAATTTGTCAATATTGTAAATAAATTAGAAGAATACCCTGCCCTGGATAAACTTTCAAAAAACACTGAGCAGAAGGCACCTTCTGCAGTACAGTTTCTAAAATGTTGACATTATTCCAGATTCAATGAAAATGGTAAACTAAACTAAAAAAGTGTCTTCTGTTTGACTTTACTTGTGTATATCTGTGAAGTGATATTTCTGTTTAAAATAGTCATAGAGTTAAAATGAATGAACAGAAATTAAAGTGTAACATCATTCTTTACTTCCATTTCCATTTGAACCTTTCCTAACTACTTTTGACTATGAGTAACAAATTAGCATTATTTTACTAAGGTTGTTTTGCACAGTGTTTGAAATAAAAATTCTAAATGTCAACATTGTTTCATTCAAATTTTCAGTTTGATGATTTTTATTAGATACAAAGGAAAACTCTTCTATCATGTTTGCCTCAACCAAGAACATAATAATTTATGGCCCTAAGATGCATTGACCATTGAAATATTTATTGATTTACATGTAACTATTTTGTTACCAGAAATTTATATTGTATTCATTTATTTTTTCTTACATTTTTAGTAATGGAAAATAAAAGAAGAATCAAGGATGAATTTATAAAATGTCCAGATAGAGTTGCTTTATCTGTTTTTAAGTATATGCAAAAATAAAACAGCCACTTCATCATGATATCGAAAAACCTAAACATGGATAAAATTTATAAATTGCAGGTGAATTATCAACAACCCCAAATTTTCTATAAGCATAATATATTTAATTATTTCTTTTTTTTGTTTGCTTAAGTGAAATTAGCCATCAGTCCACTGCACTGACAGGATTAGAAATTTCAGAATCACAAGAATTCCGAGTTCTTCCTTTTTTCAGAGGGAGGATACCTATTTCAACTTAGGTAGCATTGTCCCACACCTACAATGATTAACCTTGTGGCTAAAATTTTTTTTTTTTAGTTGGTAATTTACACTAGTGTTCTACCCTTGAGTTTCCAGCTGACTGCTGTAATCATTCATGGTTTATATGCTCTAGTTGGTGTGTCTGTTGCGATGTTCATTTTATAATTACTGTTCTTTTGCATGGATGTGCTCCAGTTATTTAAGTTTGCTTTTTGTAGAGGAAAAAGCAAAAGTGGAAAGATAAATAATCTAAGCTAAAAGCTTATGCATAAGTGTTAATATTGCAGAACTTTCTTCTATCATACAAACATTGCATTATTTTGACATAGTCTGTTTACCTTATCCAAGTAGACTCTGGGTGCCTTCAGGTAAAGTATTTTATGTCTATCTTCCTCGTTAGTACAGAGAATGGCTCCCCAAAGAGCAGGTGCTTGCAAAAGTATTGATAAAATCTGAATGCATTAAAGCAACATGTTGCATCCCTTACTTGGCACTTTTTAAGTTATAATGTATTGTTATTTCTATGATTGGATTTTGCACAACAATGAAATGTAGACTATTAGATACTGTCACAATCATGATAAATATTGAACATATTTCAAACAACTTTTGATAACCCACAATATAAGTATCACCATGTATTGCTACATAAAAGTAACAAGATAAAACATAAGAATAAATAATAGCTCATCTTGACTTCCTAAAAATGATTTTTATTAAATACTTTTTGAAAAATAAATGACATTAAATATTTGGTTCAATTCTGATTATCTATTATCAAACTTTTCTTTTCTCCTACTTTAGCTCAACAAATTCTTTTTGTATTTATATTTACTGTATTCTGTATAGAAACTCTTCTTACTTACTCCCTGGGGGGATAAGTCCAGTGACTAACTGGTTTTTTTGATATATAGTACTCTTTTGAAGATTAAACATTGGTCTCTACTGCTGACTGAATCGATATTCAGAATTGATAATAGTTGGTCAGCATTCATAAAATTAAGTTTTTGAGAATGTTCACAACTTGTTTCATGGTGCCTTTGATCATGAAGCCATTGAGTAAATAATGGGTTGATTTGCGAGAGAAACTCACAAAGTCCAGGAGGTAGATTAGATTTCCACACGATTAATCATCATTATTGTAGAAGAGTAAAAAATGAGCATTAATATATGAGAAAAAATCTTCATGCTCAGTGTCTATTCTGAAAGAAATTTTTCCCCAAAATTTCTTTTAAAAAAATCCTCCAGTAATAATTGTTTAAGTCTCTATCCAGTACTGTAAACAGTACCATTTACTCTTGCCGTACGTTGGAGCGTATCTCTGCTTTTTTGGGAATAAAGAAAAAAGCAGCTGTGTTTTCAGAGGAAGCAGAAAACAACATGTGCAGGTTGAAGCACTGTCCGCTGTCCACGAGTTCTCTGCATTTCTGCTCTCCTTCGAGGCTACTTTAAGTTGTCTGGCAACTAAAGGCATTTTATTTCTGCTTGTGGAGGAATATTATGCAGAATTATATGTGAATCAGATGATGAGTCATGGTTGGAGTTCTCTACGCCAAGCTAATAACTGAGTCTAAAAAGGGGAAAACTTCCCTCTTACAGAGAACAGAGATTTGCTCTGAAACCTAAGTATGCTCTTCGTGCAAGTAGGTAATTATATAGGCTCCATAATACCTTCCAGCCAGACATATTCACTGCAAACATCATTTGACCAACTAGGCCATAATCATCAAGGAATAGCCCTGTTTACAGCAAAGGCTTCTCATCTAGGCCTGCAAAAATACTGACAGTCTTATGATTCACACACTAAAAAGATCAGAATAATGTAAACAAATTCGAAAAATACTTCTTCTGAAATTCAAACAGGCTCGTGGGTGAAATGACTTTTATTTCACTTTAGAAAAAATATTCTGACATGACTTAAACCAGGAAAAAAACACTGAGAGGCAGGTTTCGCTCCTGAATTATACATAGAGTCTTTCCCCTGTGCAGTGGTATGCTATGTCTTAACAAAACGACTGTGGTCCATGAGACAAGCTGCTACCTAGGCCCTGTGACAATGATCCCGTTCACATCGTGGGACAGTGTAAGCTCTGGTGGGAGAATCAGGAGATCAATACCTCTTCAGCATAATATCTCACAGGGTGAGACATGTCATATTTATAGAGTAAGACAGTAAAAATATACGTCTGTTGCTGCCATATAAAAGCAACTTGTTTCTGGTGTTTTCTCCTTTTTTAAATAAAGGAAAAAGCAGCTATTATGCATTTAAAAGATGCCAAACAACAGAAGGAGTGGTGTTTATTTTTTCTTATTAATAGGTACTACTGCCACTCCCAATAAGTAAGCTCAAAATTCTTTCTTCTAGGGCTCTGAGACTTGCAGATTTTCTCTCTAGGCCAATAGTTGAGTTAATTTTTGGTGTCCTTGGATCAGTGTTCTTTTCATCTTTCAAGATTTCAATGATGTTATCGCTTTTCTTTAGTAATAGCATTTGGCCTATAGTTTACACATGTTCGGGAAAGAGGGCACTGTTTTAAAAAATGATTTTTATTCCATGCTTTAATGAGCTAATAAGAGGACTCTACCAGTTGATGAGTGTATCTACACCAATTAAGAAGCTGGAAAAATGACTAAAGAATGGGGTAACAGACCACTGGATCAATGTCTAAATTTAGTCAAGTCTAAATGTCATTTATCAATGAACCTCCACCAAGACCTCCGTTTTGACCAAATGAACAAATGGCAACTTGTTTCTCGCAGAGTAGACTTACATGAAACCTGGAGTCCAATTATCCCTGAAACTCTGGATTTACCTCTTTTTCTGGGGTACATTATCCTGGAAAATGGCTATATATCTCTTTAGGAATGTTTGGGAGGAGGTTTATAGTGATATTTCAGAAGTTATTGTTAGGCCTTTTCTCACGAGTGTATGATACATGTTGCTCTCCATTCAAAAGGATCAGTGTATTTCAACTGACTTGTTTTGAGAATTAGGTGGAATACCTTTGGTATCCTGGTAAGTCGCTTGGCTCTTCGTTGGCCTATATGACTCCAGGATTCCAGTATCCTCCAGTTAAATCTCTGCTCTCCAAAAAAATAGCTTTACCTTACAATATTAACATTAGTATTTCTTAAACCATTACTCCCATATAAGTCAAGATTTATAGCTGCAAACAAGAGAAGCCACTCTGGATAATTTAATCAAAAGTACTGATTATTGTAAGTGTATTAGAGAGTTCACAGAATCCCTGGGGAGTCAGAAAAACTAAAAATATTCCTGCTAGAAGGAAAGCAAAGAGTTATCATGGAGCTATTACATGGAAACATTTGTTCTGCTCCAACATGCTTCTAAATAGCTGTTACATTAAGGATTGACTTCTAAAATACTAATAGAAATACTCTATAAAACCAAAACAAGCCTGTTTTGGCTCTTCAGATACTCTCTTTAATTGTCAAGTCTTTTATACACCTCCTTGGTAAGTTATCCATCAAGTGTTGATGGTGAAGTAAGAAAACAGTTGAGGCTGGTCACAGTGGCTCATGCCTGTATTCCCAGCACTTCGGAAGGCCAAGGTGGGCGGATCATAAGGTCAGGAGTTCGAGACCAGTCTGGCTAATGTGACGAAGCCTTGTCTCTACTAAAAATAGAAAAATTAGCCAGGAGTGGTGGCACATGACTGTTGTCCCAGCTACTTGGTAGGCTGAGGCGGGAGAATCACTTGAACCCGGTAGGTGGAGGTTGCAGTGAAGCGAGATTGTGCCACTGAAGTCCAGCCTGGGCAACAGAGCAAGAGTCCTTCTCAAAAAAAAAAAAAAAAGGAAAGAAAGAAAAGAACTGAGAAATTTAGTTTTTAGGTTTTCAACCAATATGGGCATGAAATCATAAAAAACATGCTTGGGAAGATTGTAATGTAGGTTTTGATATCTGCCATGTGCTACTTTATGGACTATTTAACATACTTAAACAAAATAAAACAAAACTGTATTCTAAAAAACGAAATCACTCATTATAACCAATTCTGCCTAAAAGTACAACTAGAGTCAAAAGAATTAACAGCACACTCCTCCCCTCTCTTAAATAAAGACACTTCAGTCCTCATTCACTGCATACATTTTAGTTGATACATACTTCTTTCTTTCAGTCAAAATATAATATTGGTAATTACAAAAAATTACAAAGATAAAGGAGAGATGAAAGTTATTTCATGTTTATTTGGCTTTTAGGTTTCAGGTCAAAATTTATGTTTAATATTTTAATGTATTGATCTTGTATCTTGGTTATGCAATTCAGAAATGCTAAGTAGGTAATCATAAATCTTTAATTTTGTTATGTTTTTCTATATGTATTTTACCTTTTTCTTTTACTTTGTTCATTACGAATGAATATCGTAAACTTTCCTATCAATGATTTGGTTTTCTGGTGGGTTGATTCTGTTTTTTAAATCTGATTCTCCAATAATATTATTCACAGTATCCCTTTAGCTCTGTATCCCTTTCATCTTTGATCACCATAACCTTTTCAATTTTCTTATGTATGAAGCATTGCTGTTGTCTAAAATGTTCCTCTGATTTATGGACTTAAGAATGTATGAATGAATTTTTAAGAAAGCATATGAATTTAAAATAATGTGTGAATTATTTTTTATTTTGCCTTTTGCATGCAATTTTGCTTTTTTCCTTCTCTCTCTTTTTAAAAATATTCCTCTTATGTCAGATGCAGTTTTCTCTCTTCATTGAATGTGGAAAATAATTCTTTTTTAATTTCCTGCTTTTTCTATTGATGAGTCCTAATCAGTCTGTTTCTGTACCACATTATTTCCAATTTTACTAGAAAAATTGTTGTTTTTCTGTTTTAATATTTTAAATAAGGGTGGGATTAGTTATGTTTTAGTATCTACTAATTTTTCCTACAAATGAACGACTTCTAAAATATCTTTCTTTCATCCTAATATTTGGGAATACATTTTATTTCTATACAAATTCATAGTAATCAGATTAGAAATGTTCTATAAGATGAATTATCCACATATCTTTTTTAGAGAATCTAACATTCTCAACAAGCTTTGCCACTGGGCAGAGATTATGTGATATGTTCATGAAACAGTTTATTTTTCTTCTTGGAATATGGGAAAATGCATTTCCCAGATTGCCTTCCCCCTGTGTGGAATCATGTGACTGAGATCTTACTAAAGACATGCGGGAAGAAGTGATTTTGATGATGATCTTTCCCTCCCTCTTTTCTGGTAGGTATGACTAAAACCTAAATTAGTTATGCTAATAGAGGTATGCAATAGAAGAAGCATGAGTCCTTGGCTTAGTGCTTGGAGGGAGAAGAGCCACCAAAGAGACATGTGTGGCAAAGAACATTGACATCAGACTTTATGTAAGAAATACAGCTTTATTATTTAAGCACCTAGATTTTTTGATTTCTTATTATAGTCAATAGTGTTTTTAGGCCAGGCACGGTGGCTCAAGCCTATAATCCCAGCACTTTGGGAGGCCGAGGCAGGTGGATCACGAGGTCAAGAGATCGAGACCATCCTGGTCAACATGGTGAAACCCCGTCTCTACTAAAAATACAAAAAATGAGCTGGGCATGGTGGTGCATGCCTGTAATCCCAGCTACTCAGGAGGCTGAGGCAGGAGAAATGCCTGAACCCAGGAGGCGGAGGTTGCGGTGAGCCGAGATCGCGCCATTGCACTCCAGCCTGGGTAACATGAGTGAAACTCCGTCTCAAAAACAAAAACAAAAAAAAAAAAAAATAGTGTTTTTAAAATATAGACAGTGAGATACCGAGACCTGACAACTTGTGTCAGAACTGATTGAAGAAAAAAAGGGGGCGCCTGCATGTTATTGGACAAACGTTAAATTTTGGTTAATCTGATTTATCTACAATAAATTAGGAAATTGGACACTGTTAATCTAAATCACTTAGGAGAACAGAAAACAACTGTGTGTTTGAAATGCATTTGCATGTTCTTATAGAAGAGTTCAAAATCTCCTGCATCTGAGGTTGCTAAAAGCGAACTCCCTCGCATTATCTTTATAATACATTTTAAAGATATTAAATCACATTGATTTGAATAGATTCCTATTCCTAGTGCTTAATTCTTCTTAGGAAAAAAAAGTCTGGATTCTGTTATTAGACCTCTGGCCATCTGTCCGAATAATCACTGTGACAGTCAAAATTCTTAGTCACAAGAAGAGTTGGATGTGGCTCCTTTAAGCAGACAATGACTTCATTAAACGATATCGTGTAGTTCACAGACAGGGCTGACAATAAAGACTTGAGACAAAGCAGCCAGAATCAATCAACCAACCACCATACAAAACTGGTCTGGTAATAATCTGCAGCAATTCTCAAAGGCACTAATAACTATACTTTCCATTGCTGTCAATTCTGGGCTGAAAATTAAAGTTCACAGCAACAGTTAACCAAACCTCTGCTGGAATGTGTTCTAATCTCCATGTTTTTGACATTTCTGGCTTCCAAAAAAAGAGTCTGCTGAGAAATCATCTACTGATTGTTCACAAATATTTATTGAAACTCTCTGTAATAATACCACTCCTGGGTTCTGTGTGGCACATGGCCCGCTAGAAACAACTTAGACCTAGAAAACTGATGAAAATTCATAGCTAAAATCTGACTAACAAGACATGAGGAAAAGCAATTCTCGTAAGTGTATTTTAATATCTCTAAGAAGAAATCTGTATTTTCTCTCCTTTCCTCTCACTTTTCTCCTAGCTAGAACATGTGAAGTTGAAAATTATTTGAATAAGCAGAAAAACAACTTTAAAAATACCAAGAAGGCAACTCACATCTCTTTAGCTCTAATTGCCAGAAATTACGAGAGTAGGTACAGTCTGGAGAATCTTCTTATATCTGAATGTAGCTGCAATTGTTTCAGAAAAATGTGATTTTTAAATATTCAGCCTTTGCCAAAAAAAAGGCATTGTAGAAAAGAGAAGTATGATCAAATCAATAGCCTCTACCTGAGTAGGGACTTTGATTTGGGTTTGAAATTGGTTTAAGTTTGGTTTAACAAACCCAATTGCATACTGTGTGTGGAAGGAAAATATTGCCATCCAAGACCAAGATTTTTGCAGATATCTGTAGGAAGAAGTGAAGAAATATTTTCATTATACCCTGTAGTACCAGTTTTCTTTTTACCCACTGGTTTGCATTCGTGTATGTTTGTGTGTGTGTGTGTGTGTGTGTGTGTGTGTACAAAATATTTATACCAACATATATATATATACACACACACACACACATATATACACTTTATATATAAAATACATGCTTTATATATAACATATAAATACATACAGATTCATTCTTATATTTATTCATATATTTGAGTGTGTATATACATTGCACATAGCACTGACATTTTGATAAATATTTGTGGATTTGAGAGACTTGTGGAGTGAGTCAGAGTGCCTTATTAAAAATACAACTTTGCTTTTAAAATTATTTTATTAATATATGCTCACTCTTTGAAGTCCTTTTGTCCACCCATCTACTGAGGATTTGTAACTATTCACGGTCAAATGATTCTCACATTTTATTCCCTTTTTCTCCCTTATGCCTTTTCTCTGATTTTCAGCCTTTCTCTCATGATTTGCACTGGGAACTCCACTGAGTATATAATAATGTCAAGAATATATCAATTTCATGCAGACACACATGTATGCTAGGTACTGTGTATTACAGGTAATGTCTAATCTTTATCCAAAAATGTGGGATAGGTATTACTATTATCTTTATTTTGTTGGAGGATAAACTGTATATTAGGAGAGTTAACTTGCAAAACTTCTGTATCTGACATGTGTTCCCAAGTTTCTGTATCTTCTTTTTCCAGAAAGATTGTCCATGTAGGGTTTAGAAAAGCCTCAAGATTTCTGGACTCTGTTATAAACATATGATCTGGCTGCCCTAATACATTTGAAAAACCTTCTTCAACTCTTCATTAAAAAGCAAAAATTGTCTATTTACTTTCCTGTAAGCTCTGACAGACTCCCTAGATAGTAAACATAAGTGGGCAGGAATATGTTGGGCTTTCTTATCATTTTATAATGAAAGTAGACCTTGTGACTGCATAATGTCAGTGATTATGCATAACAATAAATATTTATTAAATGAATTATACATGGATGTATAATTACAATATCTCAAAGAAAATGAAATTGAAAACAAAGACTAAACTGTTTTGTGACTCCAGAAATTTGGTTCAAATGTCCAAAATCTCTTGAGCTATAAGCTTTAGTAGGTTAAAAATTTTAGACTTTAAGGTGAACCACTAAATACACTGCTACACTGAAACCTATACATCAATCATAAGTGATCTACATTAATGTCTGCGTGGTTAAGAGTTGAAATAATTATACACTTCACTCATCCATGTTAAAGTCTCTTTTTTTGTTGTTCAAAATGAAATGCTAAAATCAGCCAGTCACATTGCCATTCCAGAAGCATAATAAGTATGGGCACAAATATTCTATAATATTAATTTATTTCAAGAAACTTGTATGGAAATAAAGTGATTGATACTCAACTAGATTGAAAATAATATTCCTTAAAATACATTATGCTACAGTGAACACTTCTGAATGACAATAGTTTGAAGATGTTATAGATCCCATCTTTTATTATCTTATGTTTTTAGTATTCTTTAAACATCACACATTAAATTTCCACTGAGGAAATCAAATTATCTAACTTGAAATTCATTCAAACATGATTTTATTTGTTTCATTTTGACAGACAGTCATATGCCACTAAGTTATTATCATTTAATATCGATTTCATAGCGGAAAGGATCAAAGCTAAGCAAAGACTTGTTTCCAAACATAAATGCTATTATTTTATCTCTAATTCAGAAGAGTAATGAAATGAATGCTAATTGGTACAAAGAAACTAGGTTTTGCAGAGAACGTTCTCATAGATCCACCCACGGTTGATGGCTTCTCAGTAGTTTCTGAGAACATCTTTGTTCTAGCTCCTGGATGCTGATGATACCTGGGTTTGGTTTGTATCCACAGCATGCTTGCCCTTCCACTCTGTATTATCACTGGAGAAGGTCATCTGCTCAAACATGTTATAATACTGCCAATTTTCAGATTTATATATCCAATGCAGTCCAAGATCTACTTGAATAAAACAAAACTGCTGTACATTTTGGACACGTGTAAACGTTAAAGGATTTACAACCCCCTGTTAAGATTTGTCTCTGCACCAATGCTCTTCCCTTAGGCTGCCGTCAGCGTCCGCCTCACTGTGGAGACCCTAGATCTGAAGGTCATTAACGTTTGTTTTCTATGATGAATAAGTTTATGTCTTACAAAGCCATTATCTAGATATATGGGAATGCACGAAAAGATCATTGTGGTCAGGTGTCTGGTGGTCAACAGCCAGTACGATTCACAAAGGGGGAAAATCCAAGATTCCAAACTCACAGGACAAGTTCTTCCTAACAGGTGTTAAGGATTTTAACCCAAAAAGTTTGTGTTTTCAAGCACATGGCAGAGGATCAAAGATTTATAATTAACACTGATTCATCGTCACTTTGACTGTCACTGGTTTTCAAACTATGCTACTTCTGTAGGGCACATTTGAAATGTGTGAGGGCACATTTTATTTTTATAAAGACAGAAGTATTACTGTTTTTTAATAGACTGCAGCCAGATTTACTAAAATCTTGGAATACACAAGATTATAATAAATAAAGAATCATTCTTCCACAAATGTCAATATGACCTATTTCAAAAATAATGTTTTTGAAATAGAGAACCAGTGAATCTGATGCTCCCTCTTCTATTGCTGCAATATTTCTTATATTGGCTTTTTATTTTTGATCCCTAATACCAACTGCTATTTTAGTAGCTCATAGGATCTTGACTATTCTACTGCAATAATTTCCAAATGTCACATGAAATGCAGCATTCAAGTATGCACACCTGATATGGTCTGGCTGTTTCCCTACCCAAGTCTCATCTTGCATAGTGGTTGCCAGTATCCCCAGGTGTTGTGGGAGTGACCCAGTGGGAATTGATTGGATTATTTTGGGGGGTTTCCCCATTCTATTCTTGTGATAGTGAGTGCTCACCAGATCTGATGGTTTTATGGGCCTCTGGCATTTCCCCTGCTGGCATGTCTCCTTCCTGTTGCCTTGTGAAGAAGGTGTTAGCTTTCCCTTCACCTTCTCCAGTGATTTTAAGTTTCCTGAGGCCTCCCCAGCCATGCTGAACTGTGAGAGTCAGTTAAACCTCTTTCCTTTATAAATCACCCAGTCTTGGGTATGTCTTTTTTGGCAGTGTGACAATTCCACAATTTGTAAGTGCTATGCATGTGTGACACAGTGTTCTAGGCACTGAGACAGAGTAAAAGTAGCTCTATTTAAATAGTCTCATTCTTGTGCAGACGACAAATGACCGAAAACTAAACCCAAAAATAAAAGTCAGGAAGTAAAAAGAAGTAATGTAATACCAGAAATATGATTACTAGGCAGTAACTGGGAAAATAAGGACAACTTTGAATAGGATGGTCAAGCAAAAGGAATAACAGTGTTTTTGTTTTGTGTTTTTTTTAGTTAGTTAGTTGTTATTTTAGAGACAGTGTTTCACTGTGTTTCCCAGGCTCATCTCAAGCTGCTGGCCCCAAGCGATCCTCCTGCCTCAGCCTCCCAAAGAGCTGAGATTACAGCATAAGCCACCAAACCCGCCATGGGAACACTTACAATATCATTGGTATTGAACCAATACAAATAATTGTATTGAACACATACATAGAAGGGCATTGGAGCTGAAGTGAAGAAATATAGTTGGAGAGTGGAATGCAATAAGGATGAATATGTAGGCAGGAAGCAGATCCATGGGTCAGTACTGACAGGCAGCCATGCATTGCAGCATGTCCAAAGTGATGTCATCATTATTGTTTTGGCGTAATTATAAATAGCACTGCCTTTCTTCCTTTTTTACACAAATATATAACAATTCAGGTTACAGAATATGTTAAAGGACTGGCATATGACATATACAAAAAGTTATTTGAGAACTTAGGCAAAGCAAAGCAAAACAAACAAGCAAACAAAACACTGCCTACTGTGTGGAGATATTGGTGAAGAATGAGGAAAGGAAAGAGTAGATTAAAACCAAATGGAAATATATTGCAGCAGTCTCAGTGAGAATGAGTCACAGAATTGACAAGAATTTTGTCATCAAATATGTAGCTAAGTGAATAGAGTCAAAATCTGTGTAGGATGTCACTACTGTCAGCAATTACTTGTCTACAGTTTTCCTCCCTTCAAGAACTCCAGCCAGAATAACAACTCTTATTTTTAATTCCAAATATATCTGTATTCTGGCCTTTATTCTATTTTATAGTTCTTTACACTGGGAGTAATGTAAACTCCAGTGATTTCAGCTGAGTACAAAAGGGAACTGATGCCTGGATGTATTTGTGCCTTTTTAGCTGCATTTCCCTCTGTTTTCGCATTTGCTTTAACATGGACCTGCCTTTTCTTCATGACGTACATGCCAGTGTTACACTCCCACCTTCCATTGCCAGATCTTCTTACCTAGAAATTCTTAAACTCTACCATTTCTTGTTTCTTCAGTCTTTGAACTCAGTTTCAGTGTCATCAACCTTAATTAATTATTTTCTGACTCCCAGTTCATCAATTCATGTTCCTTACCGTTGTCCAGTATGTTGGTGAGGGATACAGACAAGATCTTCTGCCCTCATGGGTTACCTGTTGTGATATTTATTATTCCATGTCATGCGTCACTGTACACAGTCATAGATCCTCTTTTCCTACTGGTTTTTTTTGCTGCAAATAAAAATGATGTGGCACAATTTCAATCGTTCCTGGATTTCAGGTTGATTTTTCTTTGGATGGAAACCCATGTTTAAGTTAGGCCAAGTGTGGTTACACCTTTGCATTCAAATGATTTACAATCCTCCCTAAATGTCTTATCGTCAGGCACAAGTATTTTTTCTCAGAAGAGATACTTATTTTGAAGTCATCTCCTGTTTGTTATTTTTGCATTTCTATTGCCTACCTGGTATTTATATTTGTTTTTAAAATGTTATAGTTGAGTATTGCTTTGATGAAAGTCCTAAAAATTGTTTTAAAATTTATTGGTTTTTTTGTTTTTTTAGCTGCTATTTCTTCATTAATGAGTTGAAAGATTTACAAAGCACTCTTTGTATACTAGATATATCAAATTAAGACTTCATTCATTAAACACTGTATCTCACATCAGTCGTTGGGACCTTTGAGGACATACTTTATAGGCCCCTCACTCTCAGTCTATCCTCGCGGGCTTAGTGGTGACATTTAGTTTCGTCTGTTGGAGATGCGGGCCTGCAGCTCTGCACCTCTGGTTTTCTAAATAAAGGAGCTGAGATGGTAGTTATAACATCAGAGGCTTTCAAACATTATTTTCCCCTGAATCGCTTAAGTTTAATTTAAAAATCTAGGTACTGCTGTATACTTTGTTGAGTGGATATCTGAAGTCTTTTGTAGTAAATTTGTAAATTTATTTTGTTAAAGAGAATTAATTTCTAGTGCACTAATAAGAGGTTGACATTTTAATGTGCAACTATTGTATCACTCTTCCTTTGAAATTTAAAAAAGCCTAGAAATTTGATAATGGCACAATTTAAAGTATAAAAAGACATCTCTTCTGTAGCCAGAAAATTTGCATGGCTGCTTTATTTCTGTGAAATTGTACTGCTATGCCATTTACGACTTACATTTTTATCCTAATACTTTATATTTGTAGATTAAAAGTCTTTTATGGGTCATTGTCATATTTCTTGCTAACAAAATATTGTAGTACCAACAAGTCCAATTATTATTTTAGTATGACTCTTTTTAGTACACAATTAAGTCTAAATGAATGTTTTACTATACTGATCAACAATTTTAAACTAAAAAACTATTTTGGAAATATTCCACATTGATCTTCAACAAAATACCATATATGATTGTTTTTTCTAATACTTACATAAAATGATTACATGTTGGGTAAAGGCAATTTAACAACTGCAATCCAACTATACTCCTATGTTTTATTTATGGTTTCTTCTCTTTGTAATCTTTCTAAAATTCTTTGCCTTCTCCAAGGTTCCAAGGAGTGTTTCCTATGTCTTAACTATGATACATTTCAAGTCAATTCCTATCTATGCTACGAGAAAAATGTTAAGGTTTCTTACTTTTGTAAATGAATTGCCAATTGTTCCAATACCATTTGTTGAAAGGATTCTATTTTCCTATTGAAATATCCTGGTATACTATTCAAAATCAATTGATCATATATGTGTATGTCTGTTTCTGGACTCTATTTTTTTCCATTGATCTGTATGATTATTCTTATACTAACATTAGACTCTCTTGATTATTTTAGCTATATATAAAAATATATATGTCATGAAATCCAATAATGAAAATTTTTCAGCATTGCTATTTAAAAAATATGTGTGAGATACTCTATGTCCCTTTCTCACCTGAAAAATTTTAGACTCAGTTTTTCAGATTTTATATAAATCCTACTGAAATTTACATTGATCTAGAGATCAATATTAAAATAGTTTGATTCTTATATCATTGTCATAACAACTTCAAAAAGTAAGTGGAAAATTGTTTACTTCTCACGTTTATAAAAAGCTTCTGTTATTGTTATTTGTTCCTTAAATGTTGCTTTGAAAAACATCTTTAAAAATATTTTTAAACAAACATTTTAAAGACAATAACAAATTATTGTTGTTTGCTGCTTAAGTGTTTCTTTCATTCATCAGTAAAGCCATCTGAGCCTGGAGGTTTCTTTTAGACAAAGTTTTTTAAGTTATGTATTCAGTCTTTTTTTTTTTTTTTTTNTAGCTTCGAGAATACTTAAGAATTCTAATTATCCTAGATTTAGATATTGTAATGTGTTGTCTTTAAAGTAATAAGTCCAATATTTAGACTGTTGAATGGATGGATATAAGATCATACTAACATTCATTTTTAATTATTTTATTATCAATATATCTGCAGTTGGGTATTCTCTTTCATTGCTGAAATTAATGCTTTCCATTATCTATGTTTTGATCACTTTATTTGGACATTTAAAGATTTTTGTAACTTTTAAAAAATGAGTTTCAATTCTTCTCTTTTTGTGTTGTTTTTGTTCATCTAGCTAAAGGCCTATAAATTTTGTAGAGCTTTACAGAGAATCAGATTTTAGTGTGAGTGATTTTCTCTATTGTTTTTCTAGTTTCTGTTCTATTCTACCTCTCTTCTAATCTATCATTTTCTTCCTTCTGTTAGCTTTCAGTTTAGTTTACTTTTATTTTACTGCTTCCTTAAGCTGTAAAGTTTTAATGTTAATTTGAAACCTTTTTTATAATCTAAGCATTAATATTTATACATTTCCCACTTAGCACAGCTGTCTGTGTCTCATACAGTGTGAGCTGTTGTGATATCATTTTGTTTCATCTCTAGGTATTTTCTAATTCTCCTTACAATTTCATCTTTAAGCCATTAATTACAAGTTTGTTGTTTAATATCCATAGCTTTGTAAATTTTCCAGTTTTTCTTCTGTTGTTGATTTCTAACTTAATCTCTCTTTTGTCAGAGAAAACACTTTGTTTTTATTGTTTTAAATCTATTGATGTTTACTTGTGGCCTAACATACAGTGTATCCTGGAAATAGTGTCCTATGCACATGGAAAGAATATGTGTACTGTTGTTACTGAGTATAGTGTTCTGCATAGGTCTTTTAGATATAGTTGTTACATTGTGTTGTTCAGGTCTTGTATTGCCTTACTACCCTTTTTGTGAATCACTTCACTGGTAGATTCCACCAAACAATTAAAGAAAAGCTAACACCAAACTTTATCAAACTTTCCCAAAAAAGCAGGAATGAACACTTACTAACTTATTTTATGAGCCCAATATTGCACTGATACCAAAGACAGAAAAGATATTGCAAGATTTAAAAAGATGCCAACCAATATTTCTTATGAAAATGAAGTGATCCCTGGGGCTGGAGACTATGGACTGTTTCAGGCTGAATGCCCACATTCTACCCTGGCCCCTGACATGCCAGATATCATCACTGTCACTGAAACAGTGGCAACCCATGCATGAGGTTGGTACAGTGTTACTGATTTGGCTAATGCCTTTTTCTCCATCCCTTTATGGGATGAGGATCAACACAAATTTCTGTTCTCATGGAAGGGGCTACAATGTAGTTTCACTTGCTCCTTCAGGAGTATTTCAATTTCCCTGCAATATAGAGCCTGTGGGTAGGACCCGATCTTCCACAAGCCCCACAAAAGTTTCTGTCCTATGTATTACACCAGTAAAATCCTAATAGTAAACCTGTCACAAGACATGTGGCTGTGGCGTTCTGCTTAGCCGTGGATGCACTGGCTAGGTGCAGATTAGAACTTCAGTCCTGCTAAAGTCTACAGCCTGGCACAACAGGTGCAATTCCCAGGGGCCACGTGGGTGGGAAGCCAAAGAAATATTCCAGATGCAGTCAGGTAAAAATCCTTTGCTCTGGAAGCATCTGCTACTAGAAAGAAGACCCAACAGTGGGTAAGCCTCTTTGGGTACTGAAGACAGCATGTACCATTCTGGAGGCTTTCTTGACCCGCTTAGTACAAGGTGGCTCACAGAAGCCCCCACTGCAGCAGCAGGCCTTATAAACTGTTCGTAAGCCACGGCCCAGGCATTACCTCTGGCACATTTAGAGTTTGCTAACCCAGCTGAATTACAGATCTCCGCAACTACCGTGTGTGCCGGTTGGAGTCTGTGGCAACAGGAAACTGCCACTGGACACTTGAATTCTGGATACAAATGCTGCCTGAGGTGGCCACCAGGTATACTCCTTTGGATAGCGACTCCTTGCTTGTTGTTTGGCACTGGTGGAGACTGTCTGATGTGGCGCTGTGACCTAAACTGCCTCTTCTCACTCAGGTGCTTACGAATACCACAAATAAAATTGGACAGGCTCAGCAGACCTCAGTTATCACGTGGCAATGTTACATTCCTGATCAGGCCCAGATAGGCCACCAAGAGGCCAGTAGGCTCCGTGAACAACTGACTAACCAACCAGAAGAGACCAAGCAAATCAGAGGGGATGCTTTGGCTCCTTCTGCAGCTACTTGTAGATCAAGATTTAGAGACGTGCCTGCCGATGACATGACATGATTTACCAATGGCTCTGTGAAACTAAAAGCAGATGGGGCCCACTGAGCCGAGGGTGCCATCAGGCCAGTCGATGGCCAGGTTTTGTTGCGCCTGAACACGGGTGTTTCACCCAGTGAGGTGACCTGTGCGGGGTGATGCCTCTGCAGGCCACCTCTACCACCATATCTTGCTACAGTTTCACTGACTCAAATGATGGCTAACAGCCTAGCCACCTGGTCAGCAGAAAGTCAACTGAGTGACTGGACTATTCAGGAATCCCTTGCGTGGGAACAAGGACAATAGCTGCGTGCTTGCTGCCCGGAAGGGACAAATATCTGTCACTCATGTGGATGCCGATGGTAAAGAACCTTTCAAAATGGAGCATAAATAGAATTATCATGCTAATCAAGCTTGTGCCCGACAGGTAGCAGCTGTTCCTTCTGGATATAAAACTGATGTGGAAGTAGTTTTTAGATGCTAGAGTGGGCAAAGGCTTAAGAGATGACTCCACAAGGTGCTGAGACTAAGGACACTGTACACTTGTGTGATTCTTTGCACTGTGGCCAGATTATTCAGCGAGGAGAGCTAGGACATATTAACTGAAGGCCAGGCCTTCCCTGGGTCTGACAGACTGCCCACACAGGACGGCTGGCTCCAGCCGCACGCACTGAGAGTGCCTCATTGTCATGAGCTAACACCGACTCAGACTGTGGTCCTTCTATTCTAGTTCAACCCGTGGATGCTGGGACTACCACAGACATCCTTGAGAGGAATTCATGCTGTGTTTTTGGACAGCGCAGAGGACTTTACTCTGACCATGAAACACCCTTCCCTGCCCAAGCAACACTAGAATGGTTGCCATCTCAAGGAATACACTGGGCGTTTCATGCACTCAACTACTCCCTCACCAGGGAAGCTATTGTAGAAAGGAAGAGTCCACTCACAGAGCAACTGAAGAAAGGACAGTCATTTCCTGCTAGTGCGTGGTACCCCAGTGGACTGCCAGCCTACAGGTCACATTTAGCAGGCTTCCAAATTAACCCCCCGGGGGAAGGTCTTACGGTTAATGGTGACATCCTGTCCCTGAGTTAGGAATCCTATCACAAATTCCTCAAATTGTTGACATGCTGATTAATGTATAACCTACTGGCACTGCCGTGAAGGCTGATTTGTTTCTGAATCATGTTTTGTTGGTTGTTTCGCCTACAAACATTTTAGCCTGTTTATTGCCGTCTGTAGCCAACGACTACAGACTCTGAATTGTGTCCTCCAGTGAGAAAGGACAACTCCAATGTGACGAATTCCTGTCTCCTTCTACACTGTCTGAAAGAGCCTTCTGACTTCTAACAGACTCTGGAACACACCTGAAGTTTCGGTCTGTCTTACCAGATTGAGCATCGCATTCCATTACAGTAAACCTTTATCAAATTATTTCTCCTCACCAGACGTGAAGTTGGTATGACCGGGCCAATCCGGACACTAAGCACTGTACTCCCATGCAAGGGGTACAGAGCCCATAGCACATGCTGAAAAGCCCTGAGCTTGCTGGGGTGGAGATGGGCCAGGCAGCCACCCAGTGAGGCCACACCTGCCAAATCCCAATTTCAGTGTGTTCAGCCATTCTGTTTGTTTTTCCTTTTTCCTTTTAGAATACACATTCTGGGAGTGGTTTGTTGTTTAGTCCAGCAGAGTACCTCAGACAGGGAAAAAAAATCCAAACCATAAAAAAGAATATTCATAGCAAGAACACAAAATTATAATATTGCCTGATTCACTGTGGAGGAAATCAAAATTGCTAAGATGATAGTATTTTATAAGCATAATACCAGATAATTGGTAACTGAAAATTATAATAAATCACTTCTATTTTAGGCAAAAATGAAGAAAATAATTTGGGATATAGAAAATTCTGGCAAGAACCAAAAGTGTAAATACAGTACTTCTTAACTGTTAATTATAATAAACTAATATTCAATTAACTATTTGATCAACCATAGACCTGTGATTGCTGCCTTAATAAGGGCCATTAAGTAGCTGTTTTAAACCCACTAATTCACAAACCTATGCCTTTGGACTCTATTATACAAAAAAAAAATTATCAATGTATTGTTTGGAATGAATCACTTCTTATTGCACTGATGTTGAAAATAAATTTTTTGAAATAAAACAGCAAAAACAAAAATACAAATTAAAATAGAGCATAGGTTTTTTTTTAACAAAAAAGGAAATCCTCAAATTTTTAATCAGTTGCATATTTCAAAATAGCTAATAGAAAATAATTCAAATGTCTCTCACTTAAAGAACAAGTAAATTTTTAAGGTGATAGATACTTCAATTACTGTGATTTGATTATATGAATGTATCAAATTTCACATGTACCCTGAGAATATATATGTTTTATATGTATCAAAATAACTAAGTATGAAGTGAAATGAGAAAATGCTAAATAAAATAAAAATTTTTTAAAAATAATCACAAGGGAAAAATTATACATTTGTAAATATTTTTTAAAAAGATTAAGGAGAAACACGCAATAAAAAAGACAACTAAAGTATAAATTCCAAATGTATAAGGTACGAGTTGAAAAAAATAGATGTAGAAAATAATAGCAAAATTAGGTTACACGAGATAGAAGTAGTACTAATGGGTGGGCTGATTCAGGGTTTTGACTTCTTAACACAAACGAATTTGAAAGTGAGTGCAAAGGAACAGTAACCAAATAACTTCATTGCAAAGCCGAAGTACAGCCTGAGAGGTGGAGCAGGCTGCTCAGAGGGAGAGAGAGCCCCGAGAGCCTGTAGGAAAATCCCCTCTCTGAGGACTCTAGATGTAGGTTCATAAAATACCGAGATCAGTAATCCAGCATGACAGACCGCGGTTTGAGGCATGCACTCAAGTTACACATGCTGCAACACGCATCAGATATGTCATTAGCATGAAAAAATCCACCTAGAGGTGTGTGTGTGTTTGTGTTTTGCTATTAAAATGAGGGAAAGGTAATTATAAGCTAAACCTTCAGCCTGGTTGTGTATGCAAGACCCCGTAGAAACCCCAAGACCCCCAAGGCAGGAATTTGTAGCTAATAGTTTCACGGGCTTTTGGTGCTGATTGGTTTGAATTCAGAAAGTTACATCAGGAATAAGGGAGTTTTGTTCTCTTTCCGGGTCCATATCTGGTATCAGGAGGCTGTAACCCTCTGGCTGTCTGCTGTCCTGTAGAATTGCTTACCTTGCAAAAGGGCTAAATGCTGCTACAGACGTGTGCAAGGGATGCAGTCCCACAGAGCTTCATACAAGGAGACCAGACAGTACAGCCTCCTCATCTTACTTATCCTACGTCATGAGAAAGTTTCAAGGGCAAGACTCAGCTGACATAAAATTATTTAAAGTGAAGTATAAATACATGTCAGTGCAATTTTAAATCCATAGTTGAGAAAATATATTTCTACAGAATGTTAAAATTGGTTAAAGAACAAACAGAAAACTTCAATATACAGATAATGGTTTTAAAAAACTGAAAATCTTTGTTAACATTAAAAAGAACCTTAATTTAAATATTATTGTAGTAAGTTCTACCAAACTTATACTTTGAATAAAGAAAGCATTACTCTTACATGATACAAATTGTTCCAGAAAATAGTAATTGAAGACTTTTTTTATTGTATGAGTCTAGTAAAAACCTGATTTTGAAACTAGATAAAAATAGTTGAAAAGAAATATACCGACCCATCTAATTCTTTATTAAGCATAGTCACTGAAATGTGCTTAATTCATTTGGCTGAGATTTAAAAATTAGGGCCGTGACCCAGAGCACAAATTTTAGTTTCGTATAGTTTTGACAGATACTCTACTCATTCCATTTCTTTTTACAAAAACTATAGAAATCTTTTCAGAAGAAAAGATACTTATATGTTATCACATGTAACATTTTAATTATATCTTTTATATCATATTTTCTATTTATATTTAGTTTTGTCTTTAGGAAGTAACAATATCATGTGAGAAATAAACATGAAAATAGTTTATTATTCATCTTAATAAAAATGCAATTTTCTACTAGTAATTTGATGTTAAATTTTGCACTGTTTTATATTACTTTTACTTCATTAGTATTATTTGTATACTCATGAGCTTAAGGAAGATTTTAAACTAGTTTGTTTTAAAAGTGCTGACCCTGTTTTCAAAGAAAATATCTTTCTGCCTAGTGTGGGAGAAAGCCCTACCAAAAAATAACAAACACATACTCCTCCCCTTTCCACCCCAAAATCAAAACAAAATCATGATCTTGAAATTCTACTTACTAATGACTAATGTTAAATTAAATTTTTGAAAAAAATTACATACATACTAAATCTGACCCCACAAAAATGTAAGAATCTTTCATTTGGTTGTCATAAAACATACATTAAATGGTGGCAAAAAGAAAAAAAAGGACATTTAGATGAATATTTATTTACTGATGATTTAATCAATTTTAACTAACATTCAGAAAGGATAGATTCTCTAGACTTCTCTGGCTTACTGATTGGCTTAGATATATTTTGTATCTCACTTTTTTCTTCACGCCTATTTGAATGCAAGAAACACTTTTGTTAGTTCAGTAAACCATGTGTGATTTCACTAGTGACAAGCACATCATTTAAATATCCTATTGACAGTTTTCATTTTCACATCAGGTCAGCAGCCTCGAAAGCAGACTCTTACTGGGCCATGTAATTCCATTTTCAGGTATTTAGGGTGAAGCTGAAAGCATTATCAGTGCAGTTTTAAAGCATCTTTTAAAGAAAGTTTTGGCACCAGTTTTGTTCTGAACAGATTTAGAAAGATCTCCTGCTCTGCCGAATCCGTAGTCAGTAGAAATCCTCCAATCCACTTTTCACGTTAGAGTGATATTTTGAAAATGCAAGTATGATTAAATTAACCTCCCATCTAGACTTTCCACAATTGATTAACTTCATTATTAAACAAGCAAATAACTATAAAACAGCTTTAATATCATTCAAAGAGATGACCCTTCACAGTCTCTGTACTCTCATGTTTCAGCATATACAGCCTTCATCTCTCTCTGCATTGTTCCAATACTGAGAGCTTCTTTTCTGTGCTACTTATATGTGGTGCGTGTGTGTGTGTGTGAGAGAGAGAGAGAGAGAGAGAGAGATTGAGAGAGAGAGAGAGAGAGACCGAGTTTTCCTCTCTCTTCCAGGCTGGAGTGCAGTGGTACAATCTCGGCTCACTGCAACCTCCACCTCCCGGGTTTAACCAATTCTCCTGCCTCAGCCTTTGAGTAGCTGGTACGACAGGTGCGTGCCACCACGTCTGGCTAATTTTTTGTATTTTGGGTAGAGATGGGCTTTCACCATGTTAGCCAGTATGGTCTCGACCTGCTGATCTGGCCTCCCAAAGCGCTGAGATTACACGCGAGAGCCATCGTGCCTGACCAAATAACACCATTTTTAACTAGACATTAAAGGTCATCATTTCATCATAGTAGAAGGTTATGCACTTCTACAAATGCTGTGTTGCAGGTTGCTGCTTGGATTTGTAGACTCAAGAATTTTTCTAACAATATGTAGATTCTCATTTTAAAATGCCTAAGAATATATAATGCTATTAAATTTTCCTTTTGAATACAAAAAAGTAATGTTAAAATCTAGTTGAAACTGCAACATAGTACAAGCATCATATAGATGACACAATTGAGACCTAGAAATTATGCCTTTCTTTTATAATCTGGAGACTTACTTCACATTGCTTTAATTCATCTGCTATGAGCACTATATCCCCTAAGTCTTTTCTACTAATTATAAATATAACTTATACCCTCAAGATTTTTCACACCTTCAGCATATAAATTTTGTATCTTTGATGATGATAAAAAGTCATCACTCTCTGTATTCATAAAAATTTTTAATGGGTGTGGATGTATTAATGTAAGTGCCAAAATGCATTGTCTATTTTTTAATAATTTATTGCTTAGGATATCTAATTTCCTTTTTGAAAATAAGTTCTTTGTCTTTATTTGACATTAATCGCCCTGAATATCCAGGGAAGGTGGAGTCAAAGTCATTTCTATTCTGGCTGTTCTATTATTTTTAGAAAAGAATAATTTGAATATAATATCTGGGATTCCATATATGAGTCAATGAGTAGACCCAAAATTATATTATATACCTTCCCATTGTATATTATAGTTCATGTACATTAGTTTAAAAATATTATCACTACAAAATTATTAAATTAATTTCTCTTTAAGTACATTTTCTAGTTATCATGTACTGACAATTTAGCAAAAATGGGCACTTTTTAAAAATGCTATGTTAATTTACTCCTCTTTAGTCTTGTTAAAGAAAGACTTCTACTTCAAATGAAATGGGAACTTAATACTAAAATCCAAAGTGATTAATCATGTGGTTAATAGAGAACATGGCACTATAATCTTTGGACATACCTAACTCATTGATATAATATCAAAAAGATAAAATTAAGCTTTCATAAGATTAATTGGTGATTGAAGTGTGACTTTTAAGTAAAAATATTACAAAGTGCTTCAGTGAGAGAAATATGCTCAAACTTTCTTAATATTTATGTTTCCTTTTATGTCTTTACCAATTCCTATTGCTTACAACACGAGATTAAAGATACAATGTTAAAGCTATTGCAAAATCTCCCCAAGATGTATACAAATGTTATTTAGATATTCTGGTTGCATATGCATGCATATACACGTATAGTTCATATGGTATACAGGCTAAATTCTGTTTTAAATATAATAATAAAATATGCATAACCTTGTCACATCAATTTTTCTTAGTAATTATCAAAATTACATATCACAAATATCTACTAAAAAGCTAATAAATAAAATTTTGACAATAAAACATGTATGTAGAAAAATGTTAAATTAGGTAAAGCAATTTCTCATAAATTCTATTTACTCTAAATAAAAATAGCCTTTTCTTAAGTTTCTTCTTTTTATACAAATAAATAAACCATTTTATCCCATTCGTTGCTTTTTATTCTTACCAGTGTTGTCTTAGTTTTCTGAGTAAACCACGGGTTTCGTCTCCATGTTCCTTCTTCTGTCTAAAGCCTCCTTTTCTGTTATACCCCTGTAGACATTAGCCTGTCTGATTCCCCTTTGTTCATCAAGCTGCAGCTTAAAACACCTTTCTTGAATTCCTCGATTTACTATATTTTTTTCCCTTAAAAAGAAATAATGGAAAAGGTATGGAATACTGTCTTGTGTCAATTTAAGTAGGAAGAGACCCATCAGGAATGTATTTATGACTAGGGGATACCTTGGTTAGGTGATCCTTGAGCTGCTACTAGAATGGAGACCTGTCATCATGTCCCTGGTGAGGAGAATAGTGAGTTCTTGGAAAATGTAACATTGATCCCCAATTTTATGTAAAGACAAATAATTTCTGTGCATTATATTGGAAATCAGAAGGTCTGAGGCAGACAGGAGCTTTCACGGATTGTTATTTTCAGGAGAGAGAACAGAGCTTGTTAAAAGAATACAGGGACCACTGGATGGGACTAGAATGCATGAGGTGACGTGGGACCACTCTGGTTGGTTAAAGTTCAAGGTGACATCTCCAGTGGGTGACATCTTCCTGAACCATAATTAACTCGTGAATGCCCAAATTCACTGATCTCAACCCAGCAGAATGCGCTATTAATACTTTTCCATGTACCGCTCCTTCTTCTGATCATTTTCACCAGATGAAAGAGATTAGAAAGTGCATGAGCTGGCAGTTTTGCACCTCCTGCCATCTGTTTGTCACCCCAGCTGTGTTCTCAGCACTTGGCATCATTCTTGTCTACTTCATCTGGTGCTAGTCCTCTGCAGTTCTTCCTGGAAATTTCCACTAACGTTAGTTCACAACTCTTACCCAGAGAGCTTTGTTCCACCTTTAAATCTCCGTTAGCTCCTTGCAATTATTCTTCATTTTGGGGAGATATCACAGTTCTCCTACTCCTAACTCTCTCCATGACTGGGGTTTTCAGATAGAGCACACCGAAGGTACTAATAAAATTTTCCTCAGGAATGAATACCTTTCTGTAGATAATCATAAAAATGCATAAGGGAGAGATCTGAGTCTTCGGATTACTAAATACAATTATTTTAGAATGTGATTTTTAAAAATTATCTGTAGTTCATTTGTATTTCCCTGAGAACTTGATTTGGAAAAAAGTCTGAAAAAATCTGACAGGAATAAATTTCACAAATTTTTTTCACTCTCTAACTGGCAAGATCAGAAATGCCATGAAGAGTAGACTGCCGCACAGAATATTTTCTACTTCAGCTGGTTTCTGAACTCATGCAGACACATGGACATACACGTACATACTTAGAATGATAAAATCACATTCTCAGTAACTAATGAGAAAAAAAGGAGGAAGGGTTGCTTTCAATTAGTCTCAAAGCTTTGTCCATATGTTCAAAAATTAACTGATTTAAGAGACAACACCTGGTAGTATTTTTTTTTTATTTCTAAGGGAATAACAAAGTGAACTTAATATATTATATAAATGCTTAGTTTATTCATTGTAATTATATCCAAACCAACTCATCTTTTAGATAAAATAAAAATTCAGTTTTTAAATTTGTGAATTTCTAATAAGATACTTAATGCACATATCTTTCTAATAAGATACTTAATTCACAAATGTAGTGTTTAAAGAATTAAGATACATACATAGAGTGATATTAACATATATATGAACGTTTTACTTAACTACCCACCTCATTTCATTTTATTTTCCTCTAGGCACAATTAAGTCTAGATAGCATAGTTCATATGTTTTATGGGGCATTGAGCTGGTAGCTTATGAGAGAATCATGACCATTACTGCTGCTGCTTCTGACAGAGTGGGAAGATAATAGGCCAATCTTCTCTCTCCATGACTCCGGCCTGGCCAGAGAAGATGAGGTAGTAGAGAAATTGAATCATTTTAAAAGAGGCATCTGTGCAGAATGAAGAGTGGACTATCAATTGAGCCGTGCTTGACAGAAAATGGCACTTTTGCCTTTGGGCATCTTTTTAAGAGTAAGAACAAAGTTATATTTAATATCTTCTTGATTTCATGCAGTGAACATTGAATTTTCCTTTGTGCGTATCAGAATAAATGGTATACTGATGTCAGTATTATTATCACAGATAACTTTATGGAAAATAGGGATTATCTCTGCATTTAAGCTAAATTCCTGGGATTGACTTTCCTCACATGAAGATAATAAGGTAAATTTAAAAGACACATAGGAATTTTTTATAATATTGAATTACCAAGACATAAACACTGATCTTCCCAATCGCTATTTAAAATAGATATTCATTAAGCCCTCATTCCATAAATTAATGATGAAAACACGAGCTATTTCTTTCTGTGGATCACAAAATATCATTTATGCTAGATATGTGTCTATATTTTTCCTTCCATATCGGGTAGAAAATTAAAATTTGTTTCAATATTTTCCACCAACCATAATATATGATGAATTACAAATATTATATTTTTCTTTTTCTTTTTTCTACTGCTTTGGATTATATTGGCTTTATCGAATTCCCCACTGTCTCTGTTTTCTGCGTTTTTCTACCAAATCAGAAATATAATTTTTTGATTAATTTTTTAATTTGAATTATTCATATCACAAATTATAAACATACATGTCAGAAATTATAGTAAGAGACACTGAATTGATAGTAATTATTTCATGGTTAAAATAATTTTAATTTGGAATTAACTTCAGGTTATGTCTGGTACATTCTGTTAAGCATACTTCAAACTTATGCATAATAAGTAATGCTTTTCTGAGTCAGCAAAAATATCATTTGTTATGAAACCAAAATGTACCAAAATAAGGTTTTTAATTATAAAATAAAATGAGAGCTAATCCAAATAGATATTTAATGATGTTTGAACTCATTCCTATATGTATGTGCATGTGAGGTGAGAGGCTGCACTTATGTGTCTATATATTGATGCTATGATTTCATAAAGAAGAAATTTGGTTTTCTTCTTGTAATGTAAGTTCTTATGACAACCTAGTCAGCCGCTAGAATCCTAGAGATTTGACTTTCTCTTAGGGAGATTTAATAAGTGTTTGAAGTTACTAATTTAAGTAATCCAAGATCTGCTGGGACAGAGGGGAGACTCAAGGGCAATGAAAACGATCGAAGTCTGAAAGTTTTCTAAGAATCCGCAAAAGACAAAAAGCACGCAGGGCCCTCAAAAGGCAAAATCTGTGTCCTTTATGTGTGGTAAGGCTTCAAAAGTGCAATATTAGCCTTTGGAGTCTGAACATCGGGACTGTCATCTTGAAAGCAGCCATAAAGGGCCGCTGTCATCAAGGACAGCATTGCTGGAAACAGGTATCCAGCTGGCTTGTCTAGAGCAGCAGTGCCTAAGCAATGAGAAAGAACCCACGGTGTAGAGTTGCAGAGTGCAGGAAGCAGGTACAATTCCATCTTCTCATACGTATGTTTCCTGGTACTGCATATGCCTCAAAAAAGAAAGACGTTCAAAATAAAAGATAGATACACCTTTTGCTAATCTTTACTAGTTTTGAGCAGCTTTGCTTTTGATTTCACATTCTAAAAGAGGTAACCATTGTACTATCAAATCCTCCTCCCCTCCCCACCCGTCCCCTTCCCTTCCCTCCCCTCTCCTCCCCTGCCCTCCCCTCCTCTCCCCTCCCCTCCCCTTCCCTTCCCTTCCCTCCCTTCCTTTCTTTCTTCCATCCGTTTTTCTTGGATAGAGTCTCACTGTGGTTCAGGCTGGAGTACAGTGGTGCAATCTCAGCTCACTGCAAACTCCACCTCCTGGGTTCCAGGGATTCTCCTGTCTCAGCCTCCAGAGTAGCTGGGTTTACAGGCACCCACCACCATGCCTAGCTAATTTTTGTATTTTTAGTAGAGACAGGGTTTCACCATGTTGGCCAGGCTTGTCTGGAGCTCTTGACCTCAAGTGATCCGCAAGGCTTGGCTTCCCAAGTGCTAGGATTACAGGCGTGAGCCACCACACCCTGCTTTTCCTTCCTTCTTTACACCAGTTTCAGAAGCAAAATTAATACTTCTCCATCTAAAACTAACCCATGCTCTTAATCCAATGCCTTCTACTCTCATTTTGATCATGATAAATTGTTTATTCTTTCTTATTTATCTCAATGTTTTCTTTTAATGCTAGATAATTACATCCAAGCTGTAAACATCTTCAAGTATTTATCTCATTTTGAAGCAGACTCTCCTTGATTCATCTCAGTGGATGGATTCTAAGCTTCTTTCATTTTCTTCTGTTATTTACTGGGTCCTGCTGTTCAATAAAAGAGACTAAAGCACATATTATCTCATGATGTCTCCTTGATACTGTATATCATTCAGTGTGTTTACCTCACATTCTTTGTTCACTTTAGCAAATGGTACATTATTATTATAGGTAACCCCACTGTTAATGCGGTTCCATGTGTATTTCCACAAAAATTCACAACTGGTCCGGAAGAGTTAATCCAATAGCCCTCAACCCAGAAGATTCCTTTACTATTATTATAGTATTAATTATTATAGTGCTATCAATTTATAAATAAGTATATGGATTATACTTATTATTATACTATACCTAATCTCTTTATCTTTCAAATTAAAGACTCAATATCTTAACTGATTGATTGATTGAAGACTCAGATATTCCATATTGACTTGAAGACTTAGATCTTCTATATTGATAAGTATAAATTAAAATTTCTCTTCTACAATAAGGTATTTTGCCAAAATGCACTGGCCTAATTATCCTTTTGTTCATAAAAATTTCATTTACAAAATTGTAATAGTTAAGAGTCTTTTCAAACCTTTAAGCACTTTAAAGTCAGAGAGTTATAGATTTGTTTTAACTATTCTATAGAAAAAAATTCATAATTCACTCATCAATTCATTTGAAGATTTATACATCTGCTCAAGTTTAAATAAATTTAAATACCACTTCTTAGTATCTGTCATATCTCGATATGCTTCAAATTATTTCATTGGTTTTGTCTTTTGCGCAGGTACACAATTATTAGTCATTATCTAATTCCAACTACGTGAAAAGTAAGATGTATGAAAAATGATTTAATAAATTAAACAAAGGACATCTATCATTGCACTGAGTCATCTAAGTATGTGATTGCCATTTATGAGCCTTTAATTACACTATACATTATGCTTGACAACAAATCATTGAAAGTCTGTTTAGAATTTATCTACACTCTAGACAGATGTGCAAAACATACTAACCATTGCAGTAATAACTTACACTTTACTAGGATTAAAATTTCAATCCCAATATATTGAGAAACTCAGATTTGATAGACTGATTTCATCTGATTAAACATATGAGCAATATAAAAGATTGCTCCTCATTGACAATAGATATTAGAAAAAAATATACCTTTGATTAATGGTAAGAGCTGAAAGAAGGATGGTCAGCCATAAATATATGCAGTATAAATCATTAAGATTACAGAAAAATTATATTTTTGTTATTTTTGACAAGTTAATCCATAACAAATGCTCTGTAAATATCAGTGTCTAATACTAACCTAATAGTCAATTATTTTATACTAGAAGTGTCACATCTATAGAAAGTTTTACAAAATGGGACCTTTCATGTATATTACATGTTTACAATTTCTTTTCTAAAATTCTTAAATCTCCAAAATTCTGAAAGCAAACAATCATATAATCCATTGGTGGAAAGCTCAATGTGCATTGGCAAGAGAGAACCTCATGCTAATTCATGGTCTCCATTTTGGTGTGATAATATGTGTCTTACTGAAAGCATATTAATGGCTTTAATTTAGAATTCCCCCAAGACATGCATGGATAGTATGTACTTATTAATTTTATAAAACCTGAAAATTCTAAGTTTTGTAAGACATATTCCCTGAGATGTTTCTGATAAGCCAATATGAAACTAAACATCAGAAACACAATTTTATGAAACTCCTCTCTAAATTTTTATGACTGGTTTGTTTTAAATTAACTAAGAAAGAAATGTAAGAATAATTAACTATGTATGTAATACTTAAGTGCATTGGACTTAGTGCATGTAAATTTCCATGCCTCAATAAACTGGCATTAAATGCAAAACTCTACCCCATCTTATCATATCTATACCAATTGGCTTGCAGAACGGTACTGATTTATACTGATACCCTGTTTAACTCTTAATGGAGTCTTATTTCAGACATGTCTTGAGTCTGATTATAAATTAAACGTTTTATTCTCTCTCCCCATTTTCTACATTTCTTTATTCTCTCTAAGTCTCCCTACCTTCCTGCTCCAGTGCTAGAGAAATCTACTTTTCTTTCAGTTTACCTCGTAATCCACTCATCAGTTTAGGACTATCTGTACATAAGACTATATAAGTGGAGGTCCCAATGTCAATCCGTATATTAAATATAAAAAAAGTTATTTGTTATTCTTAAGATTAAAAAAATAGGAATTTTAAGATATTTTGACACCACAATGAATTGCTTTGAGGAATTCATTTTTTCTCTTCAATCTGAGACACAGGTAGGCTTTGGAATAGGTCAAACGGAGGCTCAAAGTCTGTAGAGAAGCAGTGACAAGCATCTCATGCCTTAAGTGGAGTTGACTTCTGGTTTCATCATCAGTATGATTGTTTGTCATGCAGTCTGAACTTATTTTTTATGAATTTTATTATGCCTGGGTTTAATTTTTAAACATAGGTAAGGTACATTTCCTTTGTAGTTCAAAAGTCAATTTGCTTTCAAGGCATGCTCCAAGACATCTTATCATCTTCTGCTTTACTCTCTGTAGTTAAATATGTGTGGACAAGTTTAGGATATATTTTGTTTGGTGAAGATATACACATTTAGCTGCATGCCAAGTTTCAAACATTTTATTACTTTGTAAATACTGTTAGAATAACAGGAAAAAAAACCGATCCTATGCAAAATAATTTATTTTCAATAGTATAATTAAGATGACAAAAATATTTTTATTGTGTTAGTGATATTTTTGTTACTCCACTAGTCTGTACTCTTAACAAGACAGTTTTTAATTATTTCATTCCTTTCTATATTTTGTTTTACTTTGTTGTTAGGAAAGGATTTGATCCTACACAGAGACCGTTTCACTGAGCAAATAAAATTATAGCATGTCTCTAGAACTTCACAAACTGACCACTGACCACTCCTCCCCAAAATAAAAATCAACCTGCCATGGACAAATGCATGCTGTTTGCTTCTGTTCTATTTCAACCTCATCAAGTGTAACAGATGTATTGCTAATATGGATCTGGAGAAATGTTCTTAACAGATTTGACTGAACAGATGAGCAGTCAGAGAAAGATTAGAATTACATGATCAACAGTATCTTCATGACCTTTTAAAAACATCACTTACCAATTAAATCATCACTCCTGCAACTTCTTATCAAGTTATTACAAAATAACTTTTTGAATGTATGAGGCCATCTTAAAACAGAGCTCACGTGAATAGAAAACAGGTTTTAAGTTCAACTATTTATTTGATTTCTGTTAAAGAAAATTTAAATTACCAGGACTCTACTTGGGATAATTTTGATAAAGTTACACATTTCTAGAATTCAACTTTTTAAAAATCACAGCCTCCTTTAAATATATTTATAGCAAATGAAAAATTCTTTACAGAAAAATTATGTTCTTACTATATTAAAAAACACTTTTTAATACATATTACTAAATTTTAATGTTATCATTCTTTTAAAAAAAAACATAGGAAGCCAAAAAGAATTTTCTGGTGACTTTAGTTTGTTGTACAGGTTTTCCTGTTTATGTTACAGTCCCATATTGGAGCTAAGTCAAGTGTACATACATAATTTGAAGAGTGAATTCAAATGCTTGTTCAGGCTGAAAGCTGTATGCATTTAGATAAGAGGGTACAAGTAGTAGGAGGAAAAATAACCTTGGAAATTGTCTGCTGTATTTGCTAATTCAATATGATTAGCTAAATCAAATAACCACTATCATGAATTTTCAATTTCACTTTAATGTAAAAATACAAAGAGGAGATGTTTATAGAATTAATGTTTCAATTATTGATTTGCCTTATTTTTCTCATAATGCTTTCAAATATACTCTATTAATGAAATGTGTGAAAAAAAGACTTAACCCCAAAACTTTTTGCCCTTATATATCTACTTAAATGGCAAAATATATGAAACAATTTTTTTTCTTTTTTAAGCTGAAAAACCTTATAAAAAGCAGTAATGTATTTTGTAAATAACTGCCTCGAATTTGAATCAAGTTATCTGTTCTTTTCTCAGTGTTAAGGGCATCAGACATGACATTCTGTCTTCTCATTTCACATTTTCAATATGCAAAGCAAGCATAGGGAGAATAAATTCATAATATATTTCAAAACAGATTGGAAACATTTTGACATGGAGCACTGTTCCATTAATTCTAAGCAATGGTTTATTCACAGGTTTGAATATGACCCTTCCTTTATTTACTACAGACTGAATAATGCTCTATAGTTTTTAACAGCAACTATAGAAAATTTCAGACACTTTTAATCTTAATTTAAAAAACAGTTTTAAAAATATAAACTACCTCATTTTAGAAATGCTAGCTTATTAATAGCAAATTAGAGTGTAATTATAACATAATCAGTAGTATTCCAAAATGATAATGAAAAATTCTGATCAATAATTTGTTCAATACACATTGGCAAAAGGAGACCAGAATTCATAGAGCTGATTTTTAATATCAAAGATGATATTAATTTAAAAATCATATTAATAAATATACACACAAAACCATCTGAGCCTAATTTCAGAATAACCATCATGAAAACTGACATTTTCCATATAATCACTATTGGCTCACATATAATCTACGTTTGCACCAATTGAAATGGTAAAATTTGGATATAAAAAGATATAGTATTTACACTATTTGCAAAATCTTTCCAATGTAAAGGACACTGTTTTCTTTTTGGAATTGTAAAGGTTGACCAATTTTCATACACAAAGCCACTTGCTGCTCTCAATATTTTGCATAAATATGTAAAGCAAATAAATATTACCACGACAGAAATAAATGATTCCAAAACCCAGTTTCTCACCAATATTGGGCTTTAATTAAAAGTATAGTCTTTATTTTCTTAAATTTGATGGCAGTTAGAAAACTCATGATATATAATTCAATTTTAAAATACCGTGCAATAATAGTTTGTGTTTAATTTTCAGTCCCTCAAATATTTTAAAGACGGATGTGGAGAGACACTTGATAGAGACATAAATGATTAATGTTAATAAGCATTTTGCTATTATTCTCGACATACTTTGTGGTTTTAGATGGGTAAGTTATTTTCTAGTATCCATGCCAATGTGCAATGTAAGGAACATTCAGACCATAATCAATAACATAACCTGATAACCTATAATAATCATGTGCATCATGGTATCACTTACAAAAATTCAGTTCAAATGCGTCATTAAGGAGGTACTTTATATAGCTGGTATTGTTCTTTTTTATTCAATGTTAATGCATCAAATGGTTTACCAGCTCATATATAAAATTAAGAATAATTATGTTATATAATAAATCAATACTTTTACCAAAAGGTAATTTTTAAAAAGCAACTCATATTTGTACAATAAAGCATAAGGGGGAAGATAATGAGTTTCATTAATTGTTCGATCCTGGAGATGAGAGAATATGCCGCACTTTTATACTTCATGCTCCTTATTATCTGTCATTGTTACTTAAAATTCCTAATTCAAAGGCATCTCAAATCACTTATTTGATAATTCTAATTATTCTAATACATTCTTAAGTGATTGTAAATCCATAACTTCGAATATCTCTGGAAATGGTGAATTTAGTATTTGTTAAGACAGGATATTTTTATGCACATGGAGTAATAAATACCACAAAAGTCTTTTGAGATAAATGAAATAATTAAATAACTATCAATAAATTAAATATCTTAGTCTATGGGGAGGAGGAAGTTCATAAAATCCACAAATTCTTACATGTCCCCTTTTTAAGACTCCTTGTTTAAGATTTTTTACATGTTTTCACTAACTCAAGTATTTCAGGAAGAAAGTAATAATTTGGTATTGTGTTATGACCTACTGATCTGACACAATTTATCAGATAGGAATTTCAGCCCACAAAATTTCTTTTAATGGAATTAATTACTTGAAAATGAGTTATCAAAGAGCTCATGTACTTCCCCATCTTCTATTTACGTTGGTGATACTGATGGCATGGAATAATTAAATACTGTACATACCATTTTCTGAAAAAATCAATAAATGTGTAGTTACCAAAACAGAATAATATAATTATTAATGAGATAACTAATTACTAAAAAGAAACTTACAGGAATTTTACTGTTATATACAAATGTTGGAAGACCAACAAGGTAGATTGTGATTAGGGAATACAATGGAATAGAAAAGCTCTCTGGACAAGATGGAACAAAAGAGCACACACAAAAAATAGAAAGAATGAATAGACCTTCTGTTTGAAAACCCAATTGGGTGACTATCGTTAATAATATCTTAGTGATATATGTTTTAACAATACCATTCTTCTGTTTTTTCTTGTGTGCTTGAAGCAGAAAGCAATCTAGAAAAGTCATAACTATTGCCTCAGAAGACTGGGAAATGAAGAGTTCACTGCTGTAATTATTATGTATAAGAACTGCATATTATTATTGTTTGTAATAATAAAAAACTTGAAGCAAACTAATATGCCCACAGATAAATAAATGGCAGTACAGAAAAAGAGTGCTATCTGTATGCATTGATGTGGAATAAAGACCCACATATCTGGTAATACAAATATAAATTAGGAAGAGGTTTATAGGAATATTCTACTTAGGTACATATATGTGTGTGTAAATATTGGAAATTTAGAGAAGATTACATTAGGAGAGGTTTAAAGTAGGTCTCACTGAGTGTGTTGCCAATTCAGCGGGGTGTGGAAAACCTGGCCAGATTAGAGTAATGATTTTAATTATATATCCTTCCGCATTGCTTAAATTATTTTGACTTAAGCTGGTTATTGTATTCTAAATTAAAAATAATTCCTTTAAGGAAAAAGTAGCACTGAATATTCACAGAGAGCCAGAATATGTTCTAATGGAGAGGTAACACTATGGCTCAATTTTACATAGAAAATCTTAAGAGTCAGCATTTACATTGGCTTTCCCATAAATTCTGCAAAATTAAAACCTTCAAAAATAAATACATGTCTATGTCCCAATAAAATGAGTTAAACATCGCTGTTTTCTGTTGATCAGTGAAGAGAACTTTTAATACAGAGTTAACATAGCCTTTTAGGGAAGTACCAGAGATGTCGAAAATTAAAGTAACACCAGAATCTGACAGAACAATTAACATTTATTCTAGTTTGTAATCCCAGCATTTCGGGAGACCAAAGCAAGCAGATTTCTTGAGCGCAGGAGTCCGAGACCAGCCTGGCCAACATGGTGAAACCCCGTCTCTACTAAAAATACAAACATTAGCTGGATTGGTGGTGCCTGCCTGTAGTCCCAGGTACCTGCTACTTCAGGGGCTATGATCAGAGGATCCCTTGAGGCCAGGAGCTCCAGGCTACAGTCAAAAGTGTCCCTGCCACTGCAGGGTGGGTGAGGAATAGAGCCAGATCATGTCTCAAAACAAAACAAAACAAGAAAACAGCACAACCTCTCCCCTCCCCCACAAAAAATTACTCTATTTTCGTACACGTACACTTACCAAAAGCAATGGGAGAAATTTTTTCCCTTCTCTCTCAGGAGCATAACCATGGTACCAGGTCCTACATTTCTTGTCTTTCTTGACATTTCAGGCATCAGGGAAGTGTTAAAATATTTTTTCCCTAAAGTCTAAGCTAGAATTTTAAAACTTAAAAAATGTGTGTGTGTGTGTGTGCGTGTGTGTGTGTGTAAATTCTGCAAAAGTAATTTTTCACACAGATTTTAAATACTGCTTGATAAAACAGTTCGCGGTGTATCGCCGGAGCAGCAGAACATCAACACCACGGCAGAAGTATGCCAATTGCAGGGCCTTTATTGCCGGTGGCCACAGAGGACTGAAGCCTCTCCAATCCCTGGCCACGAGCTCAGGGCGAGCAGGGCATTTAAGTTGCAAAACCACATCCCTGATGGAGGCGGGGGGCAGAGGGCAGCCTGCAAGGCAAGCTGCCTGAACAGAAGCTAAAGTTGGCGGTTAGTTGCAAGGGGAGGGGGTGGCAGTGGAAATTGTACCCTTAACACCTCTGAGGACTGCAAAACAGCAACAGTTCCGAGAATTTCGTCTGCCCAGGGCCCAGGTGGCTTCTCTGTAACATGGCAGGGCTTAGGCTTCTGTTTTAGCCCCTGTCTCAACAGCATTTCCTGATAGATTACAGACTTGGTGACCCTGATGTGATGTGGAATGTTGATTGGGCCGCAGAAAATTGTATATCCTGTGAGGAAGATAAAGAGAAGAAAATAGCGATATAATTAAAATTCAGAAAAACAGAATTTCCAGATTGAGAGTGTGCAGGCGAAGCAGTGGAATACACACCTTGCTTCCCCAGAGCGTTGCTGGATTGGAGCACCCACGGGTTAACTGGGTGTGTACCTAGACAGTGGGCATTCTGCAGGGCCTTAACAACTGTCCCAGGCACGAAGGAAATGATGTGGTAATAAGTTTGCCACTTGCTGTGGGAGAGTCCTCGCAGGTACTCATCCAGCTCACCTTCGCTTCTCAGCGTTCTTGGCCGTCCCGTTGGAGGCCACTTTGTCCAATGACTGAAGGAAAGTAACATGTGCCTCTTCCTTCTGCTTCATTTTGTCCCCTTCCCTCCACTGAGACCCCGAAAACCAAATGTTCCACAGAACAGAATTATAAATTGAAAAAAGGTTTCCTGATTCACATCAGGATTTACTTTACTAATAATTAAAATTCCAGTGAGTAAAACCACCCATGTGTTAGCATTTGTTACTAACCTGACAAACATGCTTTTATTTGTATGGTGCACAGAGACTTGAACAATACTCATTTTGACTTTGATCATGATGACATGAAGTCCATTGTCCTTACCCCAGATGTAATAGATTGGACAAGATGAAGTTTTAATCTCAATGGAAGGAAGAAATTCTCTTCCCCTATAGTGACAGCATTGCTTTGATAAGTAAGATGTATTCTGAATCTAGACTAACATGATTTCAAACTTTGGGAAGAAATATTACTTAGAATTTGCAAACACCCCTTAGTTTAATAATTACATTTGAAGAAATGCCAATCTTATAAAATATGATGACATGTGATTTAGAAATTATGCCTGCCTCATATGAAGAGTTCAGCCATACCAGAGATACTTAGTAAAAATAATGTCACAGAAAAACCTAATTGAAAAATTAACAGTATCCCATTTTTGTAGAGGTAGAATTATTAGCAAAGAAAAGAAGTAGAGATAATTTATTTCTTCCTGAGATGTAAAAATATATGGAAAACTGAATGGTAATAAAAATTATTGTTAATAAATCAATAATTTGGCCAATAAATCTATTTTCCTAATACATGCATTATACCAAGATACACAGAATTGTTCTTCCTCTTACACTTAAAACGTGACTAAAATCAACTATAACAAATTTTCTGAACGAAGTTTTCTGGATTGAATAAATATTTTTAATTTTCAAATTAAAAACACGGTGGTTGCAAATAAAAATAACTAAAACCAAGCATGGGTGCATTGAGTTTTACATATTTTAAGTTTTTAATTAAGGGAATTCTAAACAGTAAAATGTACAAATTTTAAGTGTATGATTCTGAGTTTTAACAAGTACATACATATTATGATCAATAATAAATCAGTCAAGGCACAGCATATTTCCTCGGATATATGTGTGTGTGTATGTGTGTGTATGCCTATATGCATATACACACTTATAAAATTTTATTGATATTACAAGGGTAATTAAAAATATTTTATTTTCCAATTGTTTGCTCATACTACATAGAAATAAAATTGATTCTTACAAATTGACCATATGTCCTATGATACTGCCAATTAATTTATTAGTTTTAGTAAAAATGTTTTCTAATTTCTTCGTGATTTTCCACATACATGTAATATGCAAAAAAGAAGATTTTACTTTTTCCACTGATAAATTGATGGCATCTTACTTTATTTTATTTTATTTACTTACGTTTTACCTTGCTGCGCTGGCCTGGACTTTCAGTGCAATATTAAATAAATCTTAGGAGAAAAGCCATTAATGTCTCAACACTGAGAGTAACATTGGCTGCAGGTGTTGATATGAGCCATTTTTCAGATGAGGGTATCCTTTTCCATTCCTTTTACAGTGGGGAATTGGGTTGATTTTAAGTGTTATTTCAATATCTTATATTTTATTCTCCACTATTCATTAATATGGTGGATTATGCATTTGTAGTTTTGAATGTTTAAATTTAAACTAAATTTATGTATCTGAAATTATTTCCAAGTGGTCAGAACATTTTTTTAAGATACGTCTGGGAAAACTAGTAACCTGCATTTAGAAGAATGAAACTGGATCACCATCTCTCACCTTACACAAATAAATTCAAGATGGATCAAAGGTTTAAATCTCAGACCTAAAACCCTAAAAATTCTAGAAGATAGCATCAAAAAACTCTTCTAGACATTGGCTTAGGCAAAAAAGTTTATGACTAAGACTCCAAAAGCAAAGGCAACAAAAACAAAAATAAATAAATGGGACCTAGTTAAACTAGAAAGCTTCTGTACAGGAAAAGGAATAATTAGCAAAGTAAACAGAAAACTCACAGATTGGGAGAAAATATTTGTAAACTATACATCCAACAAAAGACTAATATTCAGAATCAACAGGGAGCTCAAACAATCAGCAAGTAAAAACAAATGATCCCATCAAAAATAAGACAAGTAATATCAATAGACAATTGTCAGAAGAAGATGCATAAATAGCCAACAAATCTATGAAAAAATGTTCAGCATCACTAATCACCAGGAAAATGCAAATTAAAAACACAATGAGATACCACCTTATTCCTGCAAGAATGGCCATAATTAAAAAGTCAAAAAACAAAAGATGTTGATCTGGGTGAGGTGAAAAGGAAACATTTTACACTGCTGTCAGAATGTAAATTAGCACAATTACTATGGAAAACAGTATGCAGATTCCTTGAAGAACTCAAAGTAGAACTACCATTGGATCCAGTAATCTCACCACTGGGTACTTATTCAAAGGAAAAGAAGTCGGAACCAAACTAAGTCCCCATCAACAAATGAATAAATAAAATGGCTTCCAGCTTCATCCAAGTAGCTCTGAATTTCAGAATTTTGTTCCATTTCAAATTTTATGACTATCTCCTCTTTGTGTTTTTATGTGAAAGTGAAATTGAAAGTTCATGATAGTCATTATTTGATTTAGATAATTATATAGAATTATCAAACATAGAAGACAATTTCCAAGGTTCTTTGCCTTCTGCTACTTGTACCCTCTTTTTTAATGTGTGATAATGGATTTGGACCGTGATAGAGAGAAAGAGTAAATATTCATGTTTGTGATTGAGATTGATCTACAGATCAATCTACTGATAGACTGTCATAAAAGTGTACATAAAATGGTAGCTTTATCTCATGACAGGGATTAATAGTATGATACTCCAGTGTCAATAAGGAAAACTAAGGCCTCATCTTGATTTCTAATTACCATTCCTCATTTAAAGAAACCAAAATTGCTGTGTGACATAACCAATTTCAGGGATAGGGCAGAAAAATTACAGTGTGAACCTAAACATTGTTTTAGACAGAAAGTAAGTAAGGGCTCAGAGAATCATAAAGATATGTCAAAAGGACAGGGAAGTCATCCAGGAAGTGCTTTAATTGGTAAATCTGTGACACTTTGATATAAAAATAAATAAGGTAATCATAAATTGTAACTCTTTGAATAAAATAAGAATTAATCATTTTAAAGTACACATATGTATAATGAATAATGAAATAAAAAATGAGATCAAAGCAAAATGGCTATTAGTAAATAGAGAGGAAATAAAGAATAATGTATTAAAAATTATAATGGATAATAAACCCAATGAGTTAAAGTTTGAAAATTAACAAAATATTACATAGACACAAAGTATCTCCCAGCACATTACTTATTAATTATAAATTGAAAGGCAGTGACTTTTCAGGGTAGAAAACTGGTTGTCACTATCTAAACAAATCATCAAAACGAACATTACAATTATTAGGGTGAGTCAACATCACATACTTCCACACAGGATATACTGTGAAGGATAAATCAGTTTACTGACATTTTTGAAAATCACATCATCTGAATGTAATTAAGAAGAATCTCTATGCAATTCCAACTGGAGAGGCATTCTATAAAATAACTTGCCTCTAATCTTCCAAAATTTCAATTAAGAAAGATACAAATAGTGTAAGACACTGCTACAAATTACAAGAGAATAAAAAGTGCTTACATCTAAATAAAATGCATAATGCTGGATTGGAACGAGGACTGGGGATATTAGCAGCTTCAGTGAAAAATAGTAGGAGAATCGACCGTTTGTCTTGGATTGTATCACATATCTCCTTAAATAAAATCAGAATTAATGATTCTATACTGAGACACAGTATAGACAGATCGATGTATAGATATAAAAGAATAAATAAATGGGGCAGGAGGAAAGTGGCAACTAATAAATAAAGAAGGAATAATATAAGTTAAATGGATGCTGAAATAAGGAAAATTTGGTAAGGAACATAGTAATTACATAAATAGACATGTATCTGTGTTTATTAATAGATGTACTTTTGTGAATGTCAACAGTTTACATGCAGACATACATATGTAACTGTGACTTGATTGGCTATTCCAATTGATCCATTACATATACATTATAAATGAAGAAAAGAAACTTCTCTCTACTACTTGTCTAGATCATTTATTCACTGATATGAGAATACATATATTTGATATGAGATGACATTGTACATTATTATTTGTTTTGATAATTTTCTTCAGAATGAATAAAAATCTTGCCAGATATGAACATTTGAGCTTAGTTATATCTAAGTCATGCCAATCAGAAAGGCAATCTGGAAACTGCAGATTCCGTGAATATAGCATTAATTTTACTGCTGAATAATGTAAATGTGGTTACACAGATATTCCTCAAATCTCAAAATGATGTAAACCACAAATATGCTCTTGTAACTGGCAAATCTATGCTCACAGGTAACTTAGAAAAAGTTTTAGCATTAGAGAATGAGAAGAAAAAGGAGGTAGCATTAAATATTAAACTTTGGAATCGTGCAGGGTATGGTTAACATCTTCATCCAAAAAGATATCTGTAATGAGAAAAAAGATTATTCAGGACATACTCATTTGAACTGCTGTGTGTAAAAATAACTAATCACATGCTTTTCAAGTAGTTTGAGAGAAAAATTATTTTTCTGAATTCAACAATTATTATAAATCCTTTTTGCTAATATGAACAAAGTTGAAAGCTATATGGACAATATAGCCAGATTATTTAAACTGTGTAGATATTCAGAATAATGTAATCCAAATATAATATTTTATTTTTTCTCATCTTAATTTTAATCTCAACATATAAATTCCTTTTCTATTTTTACATAACAAATGACACACAGTAATTTGGGAATGATTTAACTGAATCTTCTCACAATCTCACAGGCAGCAATCAAGATGTGTGCTGAACGATATTCTTTTGCAGAGATCAGGCTCCTTTTTTAAGTTCGTATGGTTGTTAACAGAATTGAATTCATTTTGTTTTGCTGGCTCTCAGAGGGGACTGTTCTCAGCTCCCAGACCTGAACACACGACTTTCTCACACTGTCTCAAACAGGGCTTTTACAGCAGAAAAATGCTTTTTCTGTCTGAAGGAGTCTGTCTTTTGATAGTTTCAGTTGATTAATTCTGGCCCACCTGGCAAAATTCTCCTTTTGTGCAATTCAGAAACAACAAATTTAGAAACTTGTTATCATCTGGAAATTCCCTTCATCCTTCCCATGTTGTCAAAAAGGTGATCTCCATCTATTCATAGGTTCCATTCACCCTCAAAGGGAGAAATTGTATGGGGTGTACACACACACACACACACACACAAATACACACACATGCACACACACACACATGTATATATACACCCCAAAAGCATTTCTAAATATATGAACAAATTTTAAAAGTTAAGAAATTATTTTCTGGCACATGTTTTTAATATTTAAAAATTTGTAATTTATGTGATTTGTATCTCATTCTGAAAAGTAATAATGAATACATATGTAATACAAAGGAACACACATATATGAAAGAAAAATATCTTCATTTTTCTTTTACAAATTGTTTCATTTTTCATTTTTATGGGTACATAGTAGATATATATATATTTATGGATTATATGAGATATTTTGATACAGTCATACAATGTGCAATAATCACATCAGTATTTTTTCCAATTTAAAGCTGTGCTATAATGACTTTATGTGTACTTTTTCTATATAAGCATTTTAAAAACTAGTGATACAAATACAAAAAGTAAATTAAAACAATGATTTTACTTAACTCTTATCAGATCAGTAAGAGGCACATATACTTTTTCCTGGTGTAACAGGTTAAAGCATTCTGGAAAAACTCAGATGATTTAATGTTAGATATCCATTATTATTTAGTATTAAGCTTTAAATTAGAGTTATTGTATTATTACTATTAAATTTTAATATTAAGCCATTTATTTCAGACATCTTGAAATAATCATCTCTGAACTCTTAGTCTCACACAAAATGAAAATTGAGATCAGAAAATACATGGAGAGAAGTTCAAAACTGTAGCACTGAAGAACCACATGCCTGGAACTACCCTTCAGTAAGAAATGTAAAACTTGTTATCTTCCATCCCACCCTAGACAATTGACTCTAGAGTTATGACACTACAAGAGAAACTTCAAAAGCAAACCTCAAACACCACAAGCATGAACATATTTCTGAATGGTTCACAGTGCATTGTGTCCCTAAATATTTCTGGAAATATTTGTTCATATTTTTTTCTGAATACATTATCCATTAAAGAGCACCTTCTAATTCCTGGATTCCCTAGTCTTGGTTTACCAATAATTTGATCTGTTAGAGTTTATCCCCCAACCCCCTACTATCCCTCCCCTAGCTCCCCCACCCTCAACAGGCCCTAGTATGCGATGTTCCCCTCCCTGTATCCATGTGTTCTCATTGTTCAATACCCACTTGTGAATGAGAACATGTGGTGTTTGGTTTTCTGTTTTTTGTGTCAGTTTGCTGAGAATGATAGTTTACAGCTTCATCCCTGTAAAGTAGACTAACTCATCTTTTTTTATGGTTGCATAGTATTCCATGGTATATATGTGCCACAATTTCTTTATCCAGTCTATCCTTGATGGGCATTTGGGTTAGTACCAAGTCTTTGTTATTGTAAACAGTGTCACAATGGACATACGTTTTCATGTGTTCAGGTACTTAGGTTCTGATACGCCTCTCTTTGTGTCGAGGAGTCAGCTAATTGGGACTAAAATCTTGATTTCAGCCTCTAAACTGAGTCCTGGATAGACTCTTCCCCACCCTTCCCCAACCCTTTCACAACTCTGGTTTCAGATTTTCAAGAGAAGGGATGCTGAGATCAGTAGATACTTTCTCAAGTATCTTCTCAGAAGCCCCAATGTTATAAGGATAAGTGCTGAAAAGTGGGTAGAAGAATACTATCAACCTTAAAAAAAAAAAAAAAAAAAAAAAAAAACAGGAGAAAATTGTCTCTAAATATGTTGGGTTCACTTGAGAATAAGAAATGAGGATTATAGTCTGGAATGCCTGGAATGATAAAATCCCCAGTGTATTCAGTGAGGGAAGGGTAAGAGGTGCTTTTATTAGCAAAGAGATTTACATACGTTCTTTAGAAATAGATTTCATTGGTCCCAGAGGCTGAAAGCCAGAGATGCTGTCAGTTTATTGGTGGAGATGCTGTTACTGGGAAAGTGTTTTTCTGAGAACATCTTACCTGAATGACTGCAATCCTAAAGAATGTCTAGTGCTAACTTTTATCAACACAGGAGTTATGTGAAGGACTTAAAAAAGATTTTAAAAGTCCTTAGAAATAATTCTCATCTCAAACACATAAACAGGAGACTCCTCTCCTTCAGAGATTTCCATACTCTATTTTGTTTGGGAAGGGAAAAGTGATTTCATCCTGGTAACTGCAACTTTCACAGCACAAACACACTTTTTATGTTTTGTCACACTTTGGGGGTAAATCTTGACTACACATGGGATAACCTGGTGAGGTAGGTTTTTCTCTGACGAAGTCTCTGCCAAGGTCCATTGTTCTCACGGAGGCATAAAGCAGCATGCCACTGATGGAACACCTAAATTAACAAAATACTAAAAGGGTAATCAAATCAGCTGTAAATTGTATAGCTTCAAAATTATATGTGATATTTGTTACATAAACTTAACAATAACATTTTCAAAATATTGTACATAGTAATATATACAGAGATGTGACTTGTGTTTAATACTGTTTAAAGCATTTTAGCTTAATTATGATTTGATGAAACGTCTTGGGTTCTTTGACTTTAGAAATAGACCTTTTTCAAAAGTCAAAAGTTTGGACTTATTCTCTACAATGCTATCCTTTCTAAATGTGCTTATCTCTATGACCATTATTTTAATGTCACAGAGAATAAAACACACTTTCAGAAAGAAAAGGCAACATTTTCTCTTTAGCAGAAACCTATGGACAGCTACTTGCCTTTATTGTAAAACAAAATTATTCTAATGCAAATGTCTCTTAATGCCAACAAGCAGATCAGTGTTCATAAGTGATACGCTGCTTCTTTTAACTGCCCTCGTTTTATTGGTAAATATCCTGACTCAGTTAATACATTTTCTCTTGATGCAAATTATGTAATAATCTAGGCCTCAGTTTCCTGGACTATAAAAGGAGTTTGAAAAGACAGGAATAGAAGTTACTTTCTGCAACAAGATTTTTTAGTCTGACCTTGCCTGCCCCTTCTGGATTCAATGTTATTCTCCTTTGGCTCACTCTTTATCATGAATGAAATGTAATTGCTGAGTGTTGTTCTCTTTCATGAGTTACTGTTAAAGATATGGTATGTAAAAATATAACTTTTATTATTTGCATTATTTTTTACTATATAACATAATTTATATCATTCAGGTCACAATATCCTCAGGCGTTGAGAAATTTTTTAATAGCTTAGACTTGTAATATAATGTGAGTTGTCTAGAAAGAAAATATGTTTCGGGCTTCAAGTTGCTTTTTGTTAAATATAAATGAGGAGGGGGGAAGATGTTGAGGCGAATGCCTGAGAAAATTCCTGTTTTCCTTCCATGTGCTATAGATTAGACATCAGTTATATTTCTCTGGCAAAAGAGAAGGGAAACATCATCCTATCATTTTTGTACTGAAACTGAGCTATCAGTGAACGATTCTTTAAAATGGAGCACAGATACTTCTTACAGTTTTTGACATCAGTAAGAAGCATAAGGATAACACACTATGTAATAGTTTGACGTCTCTTTATGTTTGGAATCTTGCCCAGGCCTTTCCAGAAAGCATGAGCTACCTGACGTTTATCCCATGCCTGCCTAAGTAGATGGCCAGCCATTTACCAAATGATGTCCAAGAGAAGGCACAGAGTGAAATACGGTAAATGCAAATAAGGGCCCAGTAGGATAAAGGAAAAAAACATAAGAAGGTCCTAATAGCAGATATTTAGAACCTTGGAACCAATGAAATCAAGAGGTAGGAAAGCGAAACCAGGAAGGAAGGACTGAAACAGGTCAATGGGAATACCTTTGTCCTTTTGTGATGGCTCATCTCTTCTTAAAGATGAGTATATAGAAATTAGAGATATTAAACTCAAATGTGTGTTTTAGTTAATTCAGTATAATTCTGTTCAAAGATTTCTATGAGCATTTATTACAGGTTGTTAAACAAGTACTATTTTACCTGAATATTTTATATTAAAGGTAGATGAAGCAAATTAAAGTACATTTATTCTCATTTCAATTTATTGAAAATGTAGAGAAAAATTTGAGAATCTCTATATAGTGTATACTTAATAAAAACCTACCACTGTTTTCATAAAAAATCCAACTGCCTGTAGAGATGAAGTAAACTATTTTTTCCCTCTGAATTAATAGTTACAAGCAATAGGTGGATGATGCAGTTTACATTCAGACAGCAGTGATCTGCCCTAAAACTGTTAACATGTGGTAATGATCCTTTCATATCTTTTATATGTTCTACATTTTCTTCCAAAAGAAAATTATGTAAAGGTCACCACTGTTTGTGGAGAAAACATAAAATTTTACTACTATGCTGTAGCAAATCCAACAGAGTAAGCTCAAGTTAATTAAAATATTTACCCCGTTGGCTGTTATCAAATCACCTGCATACAGTAAGAATATAAAATAGCCTTACCTGATTTAAATGCTCGATAAAATGTGTTGTAGATTTGTGCGACTGACAAAAACTGGCATCCAAGGAGGAAATACATATATATAATATACATATATGTGTGTGTGTGTGTGTGTGTGCGCGTGCGTGCATTTCCATTTTTAATGTTTTTAGCATGTAAATTATCTTAGCTTTCTTATTAATAAGAAACTAAGTTTTCTGTAAAAGATGTAGAGAGAAATAAGTTCGTTTTTTAAATCAAAAATTAAAAAATGTCTTGTGGTTGCTGTGTCTTATTTTCTTAACACCTATTTTAATTTACTATGCAAGTATTTTAGGAGCAAATACAAAAGGAACCTCAAAATGGTAAGTAAAGCTGTGGTGAGCAAGATATGCCAAGGCAATATTAGAATACAAAGGTCATCATAATTTTAGCTATGAAGGTTATTGGGTCTTGGGTGAGGAAGAGAAAACTCACCTGTTTATTGATGGAAAAGTAAGAGATTGCAAGATAAAAATGGAAGCCAAAGCTCAAATGAGGGATAACAACATGTACTGCAACTGCCATGGAAAAACCTGGGTTTTTTAAGGAAATGGCAATGCCGTGGAGCTATAACTGAGTGAATGAAAAAGGTTACACAGAGCTTGAGGTTGAACTAGTAGGTCGAGAAAGACTTTAAAGTTAATTCTAAATCTAATGGACACTCTATTAACATTTGAGAAATACTATTCATGATTCTGTGTGAAGAATTGGGTAGAAACAAAGAAAAAATGCAAAGGAAAGAGAAATAAATGTATCAATTATTTTGGAGAAGAGTTAGACAAAGTTGGGTTACGAAGGTGACAGCAGAGAATGAAGGAATAGAAGGAAGTGAGGCAGATTGTGTTGTAATTCACAGGACTTGGTGATGAGTTGTATGCCTGTTGTGAAGAAAACACAACAGGTAAAGAATGAGACCCACGTGGGTTGAATTGAGTAACTGCATAGATTAAAACTTTATCTACTCTGCCTTGTTGACAGAGCCAAGCTTCATAAAAAATTCTGATTCTTATGAAGGAAATATTGAAGATGTTAAATAGGTTTATGTGGATAAATAAATATGTATAAATCAAATAAAATTAATCATAATTACATTATACATAAATAAATTAGGGCAATTTTAGGTTCACTTTTTCAATATCCTAATATCCAATATTATGAAATATTAATAACCCTTTAAATTGTTTAAAAATTATTACAACCACTAAAGACATGAAAGAAGAAATATTAACAACAAAGGACTCGTATGTAGATATTTAAAGAACTATAAACCAATATTAAAATTGGACTGATCTAGTTTTAACCCAGATAATTAAATGCTGCAAAAGATGCAGAGCAAGTGTGAATGCAAATATAAAATGGCGCCAAAGTTGGGGAGTTTCTTATAAAATCATGTTTATTCTGATCATACAACCCAACATTCTGTCTTGCTATCTGCCCAAGAAAAATGAAATATGTGTCCACATAGAAATCTGAATGCAAATTTATAGTGGTTTAAATATAAAATGAAAAAATCAAAATGTCTTTTTTAAACAATATTAAGCAGATATATTTTCATAAAATTCTTCCATCTTTAATTGGCTGCTGTGCTGATAAATCTCCAAGAGTTGTGTATAGTCCACAGTAATATCCAACTTCACTTCACTTTATTTTTTTAAAATAGAGAACTGGATCTAAATGGTCATAGATCCCACTTTGGAAACAAGTCTATGGGAACATTTAATCCAAATAATTCAGTTCTATAAGTCTATGCTAAGTAAGTTATCCAAAATATGGAGAATTATATACCATAAAATATAGCTTATTATTTAAAAATATATAAATAACTTAAATGTTCAACAATGGAAGAATGGTTAAGAAAATTGTGTTAGTCAATAAAATATCACTTAACCAATGTGATAGACATGGATACTGTGGTAATGAGTAATACATATATATATATATATATATATATGATCTGGAATAAAGATGTTTCACAATTATTGCAGCTATCTAAAGACAGAGAAAGGAAACATATCAAAATATTGACATTAATTACATTAGAATTATAGTATTGCGAATGTTTTTTAAAATATATATTTTTGCTTTAAAATAGTTTCTGAGAGACTTTGGCACCAGATCAGCCAATTCTATCTCACCAACTAGAAGGGCAGAGAGAAGGTGTAAGCATATTTGGAATCTCAGGAAGTGTAGTTCTAATAGATTCTCCCAGAGAGCGTTATTTCTGGGCAGTGGGTGAGGGACTGGAAATTAAGTAAAGATTCCCTTAGGAATAAGTGGCTGGTTAGCTAAGTGGCCTTCATCTTTGGTGAGCTGTGTTCCTTTCTTTTAAAAAAATTGTTTATATAATTGACACACAGCAAGTGCACATAACACTGCATGTTCTCACTCACATGGAATCTTAAAGAGTTGATTTCATAGAAGTGGAGAGTAGAGATTGGTTACCAGAGGCTGCTTGGGGTTGGAATTCAAAGCAGATGATAGTCGGACATCTATAATGTAGACTCAAATGTAAGACAATAGGGACTATTAAAATGTAACACAAATAGGAACATGTAACCCAGATTAAAAGAATATTAATTCCTAATGCTAAAGCAAAGTGTTGGACCCCAAATATCAATCTACTGACCGTATTTGCTTCTAAATCCAAATATTTCTGACCCTTTGATCCTGTATTATATACCATTAGATATAAAGGTATTTTACCCTATATTATATAGGAAAGTATATAGTTGACACTATATTATATACCAAAATATATAATTATTGAATGTCAGTGTTTAAATTTTATTTTATACTTTTATCATTATTTTTTACAAGACAAGGTCTCACTCAATCACCTAAGCAAGAGCTCAGGGGTGGGATTACAGCTTATTATGACCTCCAAATTCTGGCCTCAAGCTATCCTCACAGCTTGGCCTCTCAAGGAGCTGGGACTACCAGTGTGTGCCACTACATCTAGCTAATTAAAAAAAATAAATGTAAGAGGTATTTCTTAGTTGAGCAAGCTGATCTAGCACAGCTGACTTTAAACAATCCTCTTGCCTTAGCCTCCCAAAGCACTGGGATTACAGACATGAGCCATGTCACCTGGTACTACTTTTACCATTATTAATAGCAACAATAGTGTGATAGAAACATAAATCTAACAAGATATTTTAGGCATGTATTATCAAAGATAAACGGTTGTTTATTCTTTGCAAGCCTGTATAATTATAACTTCAACATGCCTTTTAAATTCTGAATATAGTGCAAAAAGGATGATATTCATGGTAAATAATATTTTCCATTAATTTGTAACTAAAATTATGCTTGTATGCTAATACACATTAATTTGGTAAGAGTTTGTAAACTTCTATAATAATCAGAAACACTCATGTAAGATGTATTAATTTTATATTATACTCAAGACATTAGACATTATCTTAATTGAAATGGCAGTTATTAGACATTTATTTATGACCAACTGTCAACTTTTTAGCTTTTCAGCCCCATATGCCACATAACATTATGTTATTTACTATATATTGATTGTACAATTTATTTTCTAAGCCTGAAAACAATAATTGTCTTCTTCTTTAGGAAATTTAATTTCAATTATTTGAGAATAAATTGGTTAATTTAATTTCAAATTTTCAGGTTTATCTACCAGAAAATACCTCCAGTCAACTCTGACATTGAAAATATGTTTGAAACATTCTGGAAGGGTAGTTATATTCCTGAATGGCCAAATTGTTTTTTAAGAACCAAATCCCTTGCATCCAAAACAAACCAGTACAAGACTAGAAAGAGAGTTTCCCTGTTAGTCCCCACAGTCTAATATCTGGCATTGAAATCTCTATAGTTTGATATCAAACACATTTGTAAGCAATCAATTCAATTACTTTCCAGACACAGACATTGCTGTTGTTTTCTGTTTACTATCATTGCCACTGACAATAAAAACTTTTAAAATGTTCCTATGAAATATTTTATATATCCCCAAACAAATGATATTTATTTGCGAATGTTATTGAGAAAGCTCTTACTTCAGCAGGGTAATGTGTATTTGTCAGAGAAAGAGACAGAGACAAAACACACACACACACACACACACACACACACACACACACACACACAGAGGGGTCCAGATAATAGAGCAGTTATTTGATAATTTGAGAAGATCCATTGTTACAGGAAATACCTAAGATGGTTGTAGATGAATGTGCCAGACTGGTATAACCAATTGTAACTGGTCAAACATGCCCAGAAGTTCCCTATCAGATAGTAAATTCACATTCCATATATCTCAGTAGGTTTACAAGATGCAACACTGATTCCTAAATGACATTGGCTACTTGTGTAAGATGTCCATATTCTGAATGATATGGAGCACTGATAATGGAATGCTCTGAAAGGTGTTTTGGAAAGTAAATGAAGCATTTCTTTAAAAAACACTAGAAAACTTTAGATTAATTAACATGCACATTAAGGGTAAATAATATGTAAGTAGCATAACGTGTATGCTGAAGTAATGTTTTATCTTTATGTAAGTGGGTATAACATACATATGTAGATATGAAGTTTAAAAATCTTACAAATGCCATTTTTTGCATATCAGCATATATTTCTTTTTCTCGATTTTTTATTTTTAATTATTATTGATACAGAATGGGTATACATTTTCATGGGAGTACATGTGATGTTTTTATACAAGCATACAATGTTAATAGCATATCAGAATAATTGAGGTGTCCACCACCTCAAGCATTTATCATTTCTTTGTTTTGGAAACATTTTGATTCCAGATTTTTAGTTATTTTTATGTATGCCAATAAATTTCGTTGATCATAATCAATTTGCTGTACTATCAAATACTAGATCTTATTCATTCTATTGAACTATATTTTTGGACTCATGAGCCATCCCCCTTTTTTTCCCTACTTACTACCCTATTTAGCCTCTGGTAACCATCATTCTTTTCTCTATTTTTATAAATTCAATTGTTTTACTTTTTAGCTCCCACATATAAGTGAGAACATGAGAAATCTGTCTTTTATGCCTGGCTTATTTTACTAAACATAACATCCTCCAGTTCCGTCTATGTTGTTGCAAATGATGGGATTTCATAGTTTTACATGGATGAATATTATTCCATTTTGTCTATGAATCACATTTTCCTTATTCATTAATCTGCTATGAACACTTAGATTCATCCCAAATCTTGGCTACTGAGAACAGTTCTGCAATAAACATGGGAGTGCAGATATCTCCTTGATATGCTGATACCCTTTCTTTTGGATAACTACCTAGTAGTGTGGTTGCTGGATCATATGGTTTTCCATTTTTAGGTTTGGAGGAACATTTTTTTAAATTTATTTTATTGCATTTTAGGTTTTGGGGTACATGTGAAGAACATGCAAGATTGTTGCATAGGTACACACGTGGCAGTGTGATTTGCTGCCTTCCTCCCCTCACCTATATCTGGCATTTCTCCCCATGCCATCCCCCCCCAACTCCCCACTCCCCACTGTCCCTCCCCTATTTCC
>NW_016107857.1:938079-1031255 GCF_001604975.1 Cebus imitator
TGAGGAATCGCCACACTGTCTTCCACAATGGTTGAACTAATTTACACTCCCACCAACAGTGTAAAAGTGTTCCTATTTCTCCACATCCTCTCCAGCATCTGGTGTCTCTAGACTTTTTAATGATCACCATTCTAACTGGCGTGAGATGGTATCTCAATGTTGTTTTGATTTGCATTTCTCTGATGACCAGTGATGATGAGCATTTTTTCATATGTTTGTTGGCCTCATGATGTCTTCTTTTGTAAAGTATCTGTTCATATCCTTTACCTACTTTTGAATGGGCTTGTTTGTTTTTTTCTTGTAAATCTGTTTCAGTTCTTTGTAAATTCTGGATATCAGCCCTTTGTCAGATGGATAAACTGCAAAATTTTTTTCCCATTCTGTTGGTTGCTGATTCACTCTAATGACTGTTTCTTTTGCTGTGCAGAAGCTGTGGAGTTTGATTAGGTCCCATTTGTCTATTTTGGCTTTTGTTGGAGGAACTTTTATACTGTTTTCCATTGTGGCTACGCTAATTTACATTCCCACCAACAGTGTACAAGTGTTCTCCTTTCTTTATATCCTTACCTACTTTCACTACTGTTTGTCTTTTAGTTGAAAGCCATTTTAAGTGGGGTGAGATGAGATCTCATTGTAGTTTTGATCTGCATTTTTCTGACAATTAATAATGATGTTTTCTGACATTTTTTCACATCCCTTCTTGCCCATTTATCTATCTTCTTTTGAGAAATATCTATTCAGATCTTTCATCTGTTTTTAAATCAGATTATTTTATTATTTTCTATCAAGTTGTTTGAGGTCCTTATGTATTCTGGTTACTAATCTCTTGTCAGTTGGGTAGTTTGCAAATATTTTCTCCCATTCTCCAGCTTATCTCTTGATTTTGTTGATTGTTCTCCTTGCTGTGCAGAAGCATTTTAACTTAATATAATCCCATTTGTCCATTTTTATTTTGATTGCCTGTGATCTGGGGTATTGCCCAAGAAGTCTTTGGCCAGACCAACATCCTGGAAATTTTCCCTGATGTTTTCTTTTAGTCATTTCATAGTTTGAGATCTTACATTTAAGTCTTTAATCCATTTTGATTTTTGTATATGGCAAGAGATAGGGATCTAGCTTCATTCTCCGCAATCCAGTTTTCTCGGCACTATTTATTAAAGAGATTGTCTATTTTACAATGTATCTTCTTGTTATTTGTGTCAAAAATGAATCACTTTAGGTATGTGGATTTGTTTCTTGGTTCTTCTATTTCACTGCTCTTTTTGTTTATTTTTATGGGAATACCATTCTGGTTTGGTTACTACAGCTTTGCCATATAATCTGAGGTCAGGTAATGTGATTCTCCTATTTTTTTTATTTGTTTCCTCAGGATGGATATATATTTTCTTTAATTCCTTCTTATAGTGTTTCCAAATATATATATATTTTGTTAACATTAATTAATAATTTAGAATTATTTTCTTTGAATTTCACACACATTTATTACTGCTTGCATCTCAAAAAGAAAAAACAATTATTTTAGGTTAAAAATTACTATATTATTTTTAATTGACAACCACTTCATCTGTGAAAAGAAAAATGGACATTATCACTGAATATGCTCTAGAGAAAACTTGTCCAACCTGCAGACCATGGGCCGCACGCATCCCAGGATGGCTTTGAATATGGCCCAACACAAACTCATAAAGCTTCTTAAAACATTATGAGGTTATTTTGCAAAAATTTTTTTAAGCTCATCAGCTATCATTAATGTTAGTGTATGTTAACTAACGAAAGCATATGTCAGTTAAAACTAAGAAGACAATTCTTCCAATGTGGCCCAGGAAAGCCAAAAGATTAGATACCACTGCTAGAGCTTCTTCAACTTATCCTGTATGTTCCCTTGCTATCATTAGTGCTATGAGAAGATATTACTGGTGTTTCTGCATCTACCACCTGTGTTATTCATAGATTTGCATATCTTTTGAACCTTTAAAATAACAAAATAAAGGAATCTACTATCCTTAGGGTCATAATAATTATATCTCTGAATCACTCACATTTAATTTGGTGAAAAAGCATGTACAAGAATCAAGGAAGAATAAATAAACTATGCAACAATTCCCAGTTGAAACATATCTTAATATTTTATATACATTTTATTTGTTAATTAAGACATCTTAAGAAATTGAATTATCAAAAACAATACTTTTCATTGTATCATTTTCACAATTAGTCAAACATTAAAGTTGTCTAATATATTATCCAATCATACACAGTTTTTTTTTAACTTTTAACCAAATTATTTTACCCTCTCAACTATGGTTTCAAATAGTATGTTTTAATAGTTTTATTCCATATCTTGTGTATAGTAAATTACCTCAAATCCATTTTGGAAGGTTGAACATATATCACAAAGAAGAAGCAAATCGCTTCCTAGTCACGGGTCAACCTTCAATTATTCATGTTATTTTATGGAGATCCATTTGAATAATTGAAAACTAATAAGCTCCTTTTAATCTTATTCAGGGAGGATTTCACGTTTTTCATAGTTGGTCAATTTCAAGGGCCTGAAAGTAAGAAGACAAATAAGAAAAAAATAATAAAAAGAAGAAAAAAATTATTCTCATAAATTCTTATGGTCAATGAAGAAATCTTTCCTCAAAAAACAAATGGAAAATAATGATACAAGTACAAACTTTTTATGCATAGTTCAATACCTTTCCTGTTTATTAGAATTAATTTAGAACAGATTATTGGAAAATGCGCCATAGAAACATATCATAAAAGAATAAAGAATTTAATGACAATACTGAGATTGTATTTTAAAATCATAATTTTATTTAATGGTTTCAAAACATCTAACAGATGAGATTGGGAAGGAAATACTCTGGTCTTCAGTAGAAAATACATAACACAGAATAATATCCATTTAAATTGTCTCCTAATAAATATGTAGATTAATATAGTTCTAAATAGAAATTAGGTCTTTTTTTTTTTTTTTTTTTTTTTTTTAGACATACTCTTTTAAAAAATTTCTGTTGAATTTACTAATGCTTTTCCGGATCATTAGAATCTTGACAATAGTTACTATTTAATAATTAATATGAAGCGTATGATTTTAAATAGTATATTATTAGGGCACTAGAGTTTTTAATTTCTTGGTACAATTTTTACCTAAGAACCAGAATTAGTAATCTGTAATTGTTTTAAATATGATTATACATCCACTTGCTTGATGTACCTGTTTTTCTTGACATATAATCAGTGTTCACAAGTTTTTCAAGGACACTTAAAAATATGTTCATAATAGAAAGTTCCTAACTAGGCCCACACAAATATAGTCAAGTGATTTTTGACAAAGTAGCAAGTCCATTCAGTGGAGAAAGGGTAAACTTTTCCACAAATATTGCTGGAACAATTAGGCATCCATATGTATGAAAAGGAATCTAGATATGAAACTTACACCTTTAACAATAAGTAAACTCAAAATGAATCATGGATCAAATATAAAATACAAATCTATAACATTTCTACAAGATAACATAGAAAACCTAGATAATCTTGGATTTGCTGATGAGTTTTTAGATGCAATGATGGATGCATACTTTATTACAGAAACAGTTGATAAGTTGGAGTTCACTAAAATTAAAAACTTTCTTTCTGTGAAAGGCATTGTGAAGACAGACTATCAATTGGAAAGAACTATCAGCCAATCACCTATCTGATAAAGGACTCCTATAGAAAATACTTGAATAATTTTTTTATTATACTTTAAGTTCTGAGATACATGTGCATAACGCGCAGATTTGTTACATAGGTATACACATGCCATGGTGGCTTGCTGCACATAACAACCCTCATCTACATTACGTATTTCTCCTAATGCTATCCCTCCCCTAGCTCCCTACCCCCATTCTCCCATTCTGTAGGTTGCCTGTTCACTCTGATGACAGTTTCTTTTGCTGTGCAGAGGCTCTTTAGATTAGTTAGATCCCATTTGTCAACTTTGGCTGTTGTTTCCATTGCTTTTGGTGTTTTAATCATAAAGTCTTTGCCATGCCTATGCCCTGAATAATATTGCCTAGGTTTTCTTCTAGGGTTTTTATGATTTTAGGTTTTACCTGTTAGTATTTAATCCATCTTGTGTTAATTTTTGTAAAAGGTTTAGGGAAGGGGTCTAGTTTCAGTTTTCTGTTTTATGGTGGCTATTGGCATTTGTCTCTGACAATGTCTGCTAGTCATTAAAGGCCCATACTTCTAGTTTCAGTTTTCTGCTTATGGCCAGCCAGCTTTCCCAACACCATTTATTAAATAGGGAATACTTTCCCCATTGCTTGTTTTTGTCAGGTTTGTCAAAGAGCAGATGGTTGTAGATATGTGGCAATACTTCTGAGGCCTATGCTCTGTTCCATTGGTCTATATATCTGATTTGGTACCACTACCATGCTATTTTGATTACTGTAGCCTTGTAGTATAGTTTGAAGTCAGGTAGCATTTTGCCTTCATCTTTGTTCTTTTTGTTTAGGATTATCTTGGCTATATGGACTCTTTTTTGGTTCTATATGAAGTTTAAAGTGGATTTTTCTAATTCTGTGAACAAAGCCAATGGTAGCCTGATGAGGATAGCATTGAATCTATAAATTACTTTGGGCAGTATGGCCATTTTCATGATATTGATTCTTCCTATCCATGTGCAAAAAATGTTTTTCATTTGTTTGTGTCCTCTTATTTCCTTTAGCATTGGTTTGTAGTTCTCCTTGAAGAGGTCCTTCACATCCCTTGTAAGTTGTATTCCTAGGTATTTTATTCTCTTTGAAGCAATTGTAAATGGGCGTTCAGTCATGATTTGCCTCTCTGTCTATTATTGGTGTATAGGAATGCGTATGATTTTGTACATTATTTTGTATTCTGAGACTTTGCTGAAGTTGCTTAATAGCTTAAAGAGATTTGGGGCCAAGATGATGGGGTTTTCTAAATATACAATCATGTCATCTGGAAACAGAAAAAATTTGACTTCTTCTCTTCCTATTGGAATATCCTTTATTTCTTTCTCTTGCCTGATTGCCCTGGCCAGAACTTCCAATACTATGTTGAACAGGAGTGGTGAGAAAGGGCATACTTTTCTTGTGTGGGTTTTCAAAGGGAATGCTTCCAGCTTTTGACCATTCAGTATGATATTAGCTGTGGGTTTTTCATAAATAGCTGTTATTATTTTGAAATATGTTCTATCAATAAATAGTTTGTTGAGAGTTTTTAGCATGAAGAGGTGTTGAATTTTACCAAAGGCTTTTTTGCATCTATTAAGATAATCCTGTGGTTTTGTCATTGGTTTTGTTTATGTGATGGATCATGTTTATTGATTTGTGTATGTTGAACCAGCCTTGCATCCCAGGGATAAAGACCCCTTGATCATGGTGGATAAGTGTTTTGATGTGCTGCTGGATTCCATTTGCCAGTATTTTGTTGACGATTTTCACATTGATGTTCAGGGATCAGCAATCATAGATATTGGCCTGAAATTTTCTTTTTTTGTTGTGTCTCTGCCAGGTTTTGGTATCAGGATGATGCTGGCCTCATAAGATGAGTTTTATATTGTTTGGAATAGTTTCATAAAGGATGGCACCAGATCCTCTTTGTACCTCTGGTAGAATTTGGCTGTGAATCCATCATCTGGTCCCGGGTTTTTCTTTCTTTCTTTCTTTTTTTTTTTTTTTTGGTTGATAGGCTGTTAATTACTGCCCAATTTCCAAACTTGTTATTGGTCTATTCAGGGATTCGACTCCTTCCTGGTTTAGTATTGGGAGGGTGTATGTGACCAGGATTTCCCATTTCTTCTAGACTTTCTGGTTTATTTGTGTAGAGGTGTTTATTGTATTCTCTGATGGTAGTTTATATTTCTGTGGGGTCAGTGGTGATATCTTCTTTCTCATTTTTATCGTGTCATTTGATTATTTTCTCTTTATTAGTCTGGCTGGGGTCTATCTATTGTGTTAATCTTCAAAAAACGAGTTCCGGGATTCATTGATTTTTTTGAAGTTTTTTTTGTGTGTCTCTATATCCTTCAGTTCTGCTCTGATCTTAGTTATTTCTTGTCTTCTGCTAACTTTGTTTGCTCTTGCTTCTATAGCTCTTTCAATTGTGATGTTAGGGTGTCAATTTTTTATCTTTCCTGCTTTCTCCTGTGAGCATGTAGTGCTATAAATCTCCCTCTAAACACTGCTTTAGCTGTGTCCCAGAGGTTCTGGTACATTGTGTCTTCATTCTCATCGGTTTCAAAGAACTTATTTATTTCTGCCTTCATTTTGTTATTTACCCTGCAGTCATTCAGGGTCAGGTTGTTTCATTTCCACACAGTTGTGTGGTTCTGAGTGAGTTTCTTAATCCTCAGTTCTAATTTGATTGCACTGTGGTTTGAGAGTCTGTATATTATGATTTCCCCTCTTTTGCATTTGCTGAGGAATGTTTTACTTTCAATTATGTGGTCAATTTTAGAGTAAGTGTGATGTGGAGCTGAGAAGAATGTATATTCTGTTGATTTGTGGTGTAGAGTTATGTAGATGTCTATTACGTTCTCTTGGTCCGGAGCTGGGTTCAAGTCCTGAATATCCTTGTTAATTTTCTGTCTCAATGATCTTTCTAATATTAACAGTGGGGTGTTAAAGTCTCCCACTATTATGTTGTGGTGGTCTAAGTCTCTTTTTAGGTCTGTAAGAATTTACTTTATGAATCTGGGTGCTTCTATACTGGTTGCATACATATTTAGGATAGTTATCTCTGCTTGTTGCATTGACCCCTTTACCATTAGTTAATGTCCTTGTCTTTTTTGATCTTTGTTGGTTTCAAGTCTTTTTTATCAGAGACTAGGATTGCAACACCAGCCTTTTATTATTATTATTATTATTATTATTTGTTTTGTTTTCTCGGTAAATAGTTCTCTATTTCTTTATTTTGAGCCGTTGTGTGTCTTTGCACATGAAATGGGTCTCCTGAACACAACACATTGATGGATCTTGACTATCCAGTTTTTCAGTCTGTGTCTTTTAATTGGGGCATTTAGTCCATTTACATTTAAGGTTAATATTGTTACGTGTAAATTTGATCCTCTCATTATAGTGCTAGCTAGTTATTTTAGCTTTTAGTTGATGCAGTTTCTTCATAGTATCAATGGTCTTTACAATTTGGTTGGCACCAGTTTTTCCTTTCATGTTTAGTCCTTCCTTAAGGAGCTCTTGTAAGGCAGGCTTGGTGTTAAAAATCTTTCAGCATTTGCTTGTCTGTAAAGGATTTTATTTCCTCTTTGCTTATGAAGCTTTGTTTGCCTGGATATGAAATTCTGAGTTAAAAATTCTTCTGCTTTTTTTTTTCTTTTTTTTTTCAACAGCATCTCACTCTGTCACTCAGGCTGGAGTGTAGTGGCACAATCTTGGCTCACTGCAACCTCCGCTCCCCAGATTCAAGTGATTCTCCTCCCTCGGCTTCCTCAGTGGCTGGGACTACAGGTACGCACCACCATGCCCAGCTAATTTTTGTGTTTTTAGTAGAGATGAGGTGCCACCATATTGGAGAGGCTGCTCTCGAACTCCTGACCAAGTATGATCCACCCTCCTCAGCCTCCCAAAGTGCTGGGATTAAAGGGATGAGCCACCTCGCCTGGCTGAAAATTCTTTTCTTTAAGAATGTTGAATATTGTACCCCACTCTCTTCTGGCTTGTAGAGTTTCTGCAGAGAGATCTCCTGTTAGTCTGATGGGCTTCCCTTTGTGGGCAGCCCAACCTTTCTCTCCAGCTGCCCTTAGCATTTTTTCCTTAATTTAAACCTTGGTGAATCTGATGATTATGTGTCTTGGTGTTGCTCTTCTCAAGGAGTATCTTTGCGGTGTTCTCTGTATTTCCTGAATTTGAATGTTGGCCTGTCTTGCTAGGTTAGGGAAGTTCTCCTGGATAATATCCTGAAGTGCTTTCCAACTTGGTTCTATTCTCCCCGTCACTTTCAGGTACACCAATCAAACATAGGTTTGGTCTTTTCACATAGTTCCATATTTTTTGGAGGCTTTGTCCGTTCCTTTTCCTTCTTTGTTTCTGATCTTTTCTTCACACTTGAATTAAGCTGATCTTCAAACTCTGATAGCCTTTCTTTTGCTTGATCAATTCAGCTATTTATACTTGTGCATGATTCACAAAGTTCTCATGCTGTTTTTCAGCTCCATCAGGTCATTTATGTTCTTCTCTAAACTGATTATTCTAGTTAAGAATTACTCTAACCGTTTTTTCAAGGTTCGTAGTCCCTTGCATTGGGTTAGAACATGCTCCTTTACCTCTGAGGAGTTTGTTATTACCCACCTTCTGAAGCCTCCTTCTGTCAATTCGTCAAACTCATTCTTATCCACTTTGTTCCTTGCAAGTGAGGAGGTGTCATCTTTTGGAGGAGAACAGGCATTTTGGCTTTTGGAATTCTTAGCCTTTTGGCACTGTTTTTTTTTTTTTTTTTTTTTTTGTGGATTTATCTATTTTTGGTCTTTGATGTTGGTGACCTTCAGATGGGGTTTCTGTGTGGTCATCCTTTTTGTTGATGTTGATGCTCTTCTTTTCTGTTTGTTAGTTTTCCTTCTAATAGGCAGGCCCCTATGCTACAGTTCTGTAATTTTTAACACTCAACAAAAAAAAAAGGCAAAAAAATCAGTTTAAAAATTGGGCAGATGATCTGATCAGGTATCTCAGCAAAGAAGATATACAGGTGGCAAATAAGCCTATGAAAATATGCTCAACTTCAGATGTTATCAGGGGATTGCAAATTAAAACAATGAGAAAGCACTATACATCTATTAATGGCTAAAATAAATAACAGCAATGATAACAACCACTAGAGAGCATGTGGAGCAACAGGAACTCTCATTGATTATTGGTGGGAATACAGAATAGTATAGCCACTTGGAAAATTTCGTTTGTTTATGTATTTATTTATTATACTTTAAGTTCTGGGTTATATTTGCAGATCATGCAGGTTTGTTACATAGGTATACATGTGCATGGTAGTGGTTTGCTGCATCCATCTCCCTGTCACCTACATTAGGTATTTCTCCTAATGCTATCCCTTGCCAATCCCCCCACCCCTGCTATTCCTCCCCTAGACCCCACTCCCAAGGCCCAGATGTGTGACGTTCCCCTCCCTGTGTCCATGTGTTCTCATTGTTTCAACACCTGCCTATGAGTGAGAACATGTGGTGTTTAGCTTTCTGTTCTTGTGTCATTTTGCTGAGAATGATGGGTTCCATTTTCATCCATGTCCTTGAAAAGGGTATGAACTCATCATTTTTTACAGCTGCATAGCATTCCATGGTGTATATGTGCCACATTTTCTTTATCCAGTCTATCACTGATGGGCATTTGGGTTGGTTGCAAGTCTTTGCTATTGTGAGCAGTGCTGAAATAAATGTATGTGTGCATTTGTCTTTATAATTGAATAATTTATAATCTTTTGGGTGTATACTCAGTAATGGGATTGCTGGGTCAAATGGATTTTTTATTTCTCGGTCCTTGAGGAATCGCTGCATTGTCTTCCACAATAGTTGAACTAATTTATACTCCCACCAACAATGTAAAAGTGTTCCTGTTTCTCCACATCCTCTCCAGCATCTGTTTTCTCCTGTTTTTAAATAATTGCCATTCTAACTGGCATGAGGTGGTATCTCAATGTGGTTTTGATTTGCATTTCTCTAATGAACAGTGATGATGAGCTTTTTTTCATGTTTGTTGGCTGCATAAATGTCTTCTTTTGAAAAGTGTCTGTTCATATCCTTTGCCAACTTTTTGACGGAGTTGTTTGTTTTTTCTTGTAAATTTGTTTAAGTTCTCTGTAGATTCTGGATAGTAGCCCTTTGTCTGACGGGTAGATTACAAATTTTTTTTCCATTCTGTTGGTTTCCAGTTCACTCTATTGATAGTTTCTTTTCCTGTGCAGAAGCTCTGGAATTTACCTAGATCCCACTTGTCTACTTTGACTTTTGTTATCAATGCTTTTGGTGTTTTAATTAAAACAGCATGATACTGGTACCAAAACAGAGGTATAGAGCAATAACAACAGAGGCCTCAGAAGGAACACCACAGAACTACAACCATCTGATCTTTGACAAACCTGACAAAAACAAGCAATGGGGAAAGGATCCCCTGTTTAATAAATGATGTTGGGAAAACTGGCTAGTCATATGCAGAAAGCTGAAACTGGATCCCTTCCTTATACCTTATACAAAAATTAACTCTAGATGGATTAAAGATTTAAACATAAGCCTAACATCATAGAAACTCTCGAAGAAAACCTAGGCAATACCATCCAGGACATAGGCATGGGCAAGGACTTCATGACTAAAACACCAAGAGTTTCTTATAAAACTAAATATAGTCTTTCCATATGAACCAGCAATCCTGCTCCCAGGAATTTAACCAAGTAAGTTGAAAATTAATGTCCACATCAATCCTGCATGCAAATGTTTGTAACAGCTTTTTTTCTAAATGCTAAAACTCAAAAGCAAACAAAATGTCATTCGCTAGATGAATGAATAAACATACTGTGATACATCCACTCAATGGAATATTATTCAGGGATTCAAAAATGAGCTATCAAGCTACAAAAAGACGTGAAAGAACATTTAATGCATATTGCAAAGTTAAAGAAGATAGTTTAAATATTTACATGCTATATGATTATAGGTATGAGATAGTGTGGAAAAGGAAAAAACTATGAAGTCAGTGAAAAGGTCAGTGTTGGCCACGGTTCTGGGAGAATCAGTGGAACAGCGAGAACTTTTAGGACAGTGAAACCGTTTTTTAGGATATTTAATGGCAGAAACGTGACATCATATATCTGTGAATACTAATAGAACGTATAATAATAGAGTGCATCCTATTGTAAATGATAGAATTTGGTTAGTAATAACGGATCCATATTGGATTAATTATCAACAACAACTGTAGTGTGTACCACAACGATGGAATATGTAATAATAGTGGAATCCATGAAGCTGGGCAGAGGGATTATTTGGGAACTATGTATTTTCTGCTCAATTTTTCTGTAAAACTGAAACTGCTCTAAGGAATAATCTATTAATGTTTTTAAAAAGCTGCTAAAAAATGGACAGGGTAAAGACAATTTCCTGCGGTCACTTCATGCCCATTTTATTAATTACGTTGTTCAACTATTTAAATTGCATTTTTGTCTATTTTATGTTCCTGAGCTGATTGTGTTATGCTTAAATCTCATTATATTTGCATCACTGTTTTTCTATTTTTTATTAGCAGGTAAGAGTTTAATTCTGTTAATTTTTATATTGTCAGCACATGTTATTTGTGTGGTAACAGCATTTAATAATTTCTTAAGCTTTTAATAACAGAAACTGTGAAAAATTTAATGATAATTATTAATTTAGTTAGTTTTGTCAAATTTATTTGGAATCTTACTCTCAAGGTATTCATTTTAGCATGCCCAATAAATGTGCTCAAATTCACATCGTGCTTACAGGTTGCGGTATGGTGAGTCACCACCACATTCCCTGTCCATGACATTCAGAGTTTTCAGGCTGTATCATAAGGTGTCCTGAACTTAGAGTTATACCAAATATGTGAGGTCAGTGTTTCATGTAGCTCCAGAAATCATGAGAATTATTTCTTAGGCTATGGGTAACTTTCATCCTTCATAATTTAAACCCAGGTATCTGTGTATTGGTTTTATATTGTTGCAAAAAAAAAAAAATGACTACACATGCTGAGGATTAAAACACCAATGTATTATCTGAAAGCTTCTGTGATGAGTCTGGGCTCAGCTTAGCTTATGCTACAGATCTTACAAGGCTGCAAGACATGTCTGGCAGTGTGCAGTTTTACCAGAGTTTTGCCTGGGGTAAGTCCTTGGCTACGCTCCCACAGCTTGTTAGGCAGAATTCATCTCCTTGTGGTTATAAGAATTAAGTCCGCATTTTGTTGCTGGATGTTGACTGAGTGTAACACTTAGGTCCTAGGGACGGCCGGCAGTTTGCTGTGACACGTCCTCTCCCTGGGCATGCACAGCCTGGCTGCTTGCCTCTTCACGGCCAGCAGGAGAATCTTGCCCTCTAATCTGCTGAGATGGAGTCTTCTCTTACAAAACATAATCAAGGTAGTGGTAGCTTACCACCTTTGCCATCCAAATGTAGCTTAATCGTTACTCTAGATTTTGTTCACCACAGGAGATTTAGAACAATGCATTTTATGCTTTTCATTTTGCTGCTGATCTCTGTTTGCATCTGAGACACACTGTTCAGACAAAGCCTTTGTAATAAACATTTTTTTTTTTTGAGTTGGAGTCTCACACTGTTGCCCAAGCTGGAGTGCAGTCTTGCGAACTTGCCTCACTGCAAGCTCCCCCTCTGGCATTTAAGGGATTCTCCTGCCTCAGCCTCCTGAGTAACTGGGATTACAGGCACATGCCCCCACGCCCAGCTAATTTTTGTATTTTTAGTAGAGACAGGGTTTCACCATGTTGATCACGCTGCCCTTGAACTCCTGATCTCATGATATGCCAGCCTCGGCCTCCCAAAGTGCTGGGATTACAGGTGTGAGCCACCAGTGAGCCCGGCCGTAATAAACACATTTTTGAAACTGCATATTAAAGTACTTTAGTAAAAAGCTGTTAGTAATCATATCTTCTTCTAATAATCATCCTCTTTAGTACTTTTCATCTGGGAGGGAATTGATAAATATTAATTTTTTTTTAAGATGACATTATATTCAATGCCAAAATCAGGCTGATTAACTAATGTCTTTTAATGATAACACAAATTTTTAATCACATAGTCTTTACCACAGCTTAACTCTGCTTTCATACATGTAATTAAATGACTGCAATTACATGGAATGAATAAAAGAGAGAAGTACATTAAAACATTGTAAAAATGTATTTTAGTTTCTACACAGGGTATTTTCACTATACCTTTGTTAATTGCTTCTCTTTGGATCAAATGACATGCAATTGACAAAACTATGATTTTTAAATGATCTATAAAATTGCTGTTGTTTTTTATAATGTTTTTCACTCCAAAGTCTTTGTCATTTGCTGCTAGATTGATACCTTGGCTTTATTTTGGTTCCTATTTGCCTAATACATTTATTTTTATTTTTTAGTTGGCTTGCTTTATTGTTTTATTTTAAGCATGCATCTGTCAAACTATAGATTGTCGTATTTTGTAGATTGCTGGAAATCTGATCTGAGTGTCTCTGTGTTTGCCTGGGCACTGCATGGTATGTTGGCTGTCACCCACACATGGTGCTCCACTCTTAACTCACCACCAGCCTTTTCTCCCCCTGCCCCTGTCACCATCTCGGTTTAATTTCTGTATCGCATATATGGTCAACAGAGTTAAAGAAATCTGTTTTGTTTAGATGGCCTATTAACTACCAAAAAGCAATTAACTCCAAATTCAGGATAATTCTTGGATGGGATAACGGAAAATTTTATTCTTACATTTCTCATTTGCAGGACAAGCACAGTTGCTTGTGCCTGTAGCCCCAGTACTTTGGAAGGTCAAGGTAGGCGTTTCACTTGAAGCCAGGTGTGTAAGGCCAGCCTGGAAAACGTAGGGAGACCCAATCTACAAAAACAAAAAATAAAAATGAAAACTAGCTTGGAGGGTAGCTTAAGCCCAGGAGTTGAAGGTTATAGTGAGTTACAACCATGCCATTGCACTCCAGCCTGGGTGACAGAGCAAGACCCTGTCTCTAAAAACAAAACAAAACAAATTGTCCTCGTAAAAGATTTAAGAATATCTAGATCCAGCTCTACTAACATTAAGATTCTATAATTTTATCAGTTTAATATCATTTTCCTCTTTATATAATTTTAAAATACTTAAAAGGCTCTCTATCTTCTCTCAATTATCCTAAAATATCTTCTCAATCATACTATCATTTTCACAAAATTTATTCTGGAATTTGCTCAAGAGAAATCTGAATAGATTAGCAATTAGAACATGTTTGTATTCTACACAATGCCCTCTTAGCTATGTAAGGCTTAAATTTAAAAAAATGTTCCCATACAGTTTATTATTTTTATTTTATTTAATGTTCTAAAAGTATAGAACTTGAATATTTCCATATAAAAACATAATTTTTATTTGTGGACCCTGTTCTATATACAATATATGTCATATCGATTATTTTATATCATTGAAGAAGAATTTTTCTCCTTCTAACTAGGGGCTCATACTTACCTTTAGCTTTTGCTTGTGTATTAAAGATTTTTGACAATTAGTTCTGAGATTAAGAGTTAGTCAGGAAAGGGTGTGGGAAGTGTGGGGAGAGCCCAAACTCCATGGATAAGTTCTTACCCATGTGCCAGTCTCCTGCCGGGGTGAGGTCTTGGAACTCAGAATTAAGAATAAAAACTTTGCTGTCTGTGGCAGAATAATCTCCCCACCCTCAAAGAGTTCATTCTTTAAGGCCTTGAGTCGGTGAATATCCCATATTACATAGCAAAGCTAAATTTAGTTTGTAGGTGGAAGTAAATTTGCTAATCAGAGGATGTTAAAATAGGAAAGAGTAGCCTGGATTATCCAGCTGAACCCAATGTAATCACAAGTGTCCTTAAAAGAGCTAGACGAAGCTGTGCCTATGAAGAACTAGACAGGTGGCAATGTAAGAACTTAGAAAAGGCCGGGCGCGGTGGCTCAAGCCTGTAATCCCAGCACTGTGGGAGGCCGAGGCGGGTGGATCACGAGGTCAGGAGATCGAGACCATCCTGGTCAACATAGTGAAACCCCGTCTCTACTAAAAATACAAAAAATTAGCTGGGCATGGTGGCGCATGCCTGTAATCCCAGCTACTCAGGAGGCTGAGGCAGGAGAATTGCCTGAACCCAGGAGGCGGAGGTTGCGGTGAGCCAAGATCGCGCCATTGCACTCCAGCCTGGGTAACAAGAGCGAAACTCCGTCTCAAAAAAAAAAAGAAAAAAAAAAAGAAAAGAAAAGAACTTAGAAAACAGTTATTGACTTTGAAGATAGAGGAATGGGGCCACAAGCCAAGGAACATGGGCAGCTTCTAGAAACTGAAAAAGGTGAGGGAATGCATCATCCACCAGGGTTTTCCAAAATAAATGCAGTTTTGTGAAGTTTGATTATAACGTGGTGACATCTGTTTTAGACTTCCAACATCCAGAACTGGAAGGTAATACATTTGTGTTGCTTGAAGCCACTAATTTGTGCAGTTTGTTACAGTACGGAGAGGAAATTAATGCAATGTCATATTAAACATGGGCTGAGCTCTCAGCTCTGATACTTAGTAATTTAGCAACATGATGTGCTCATCTTAAAACCTCTGTGCACAAGTTTCTTGAGTTGTAAAGCAGACACAGTGTCTTCTGTTCGCAACCATCATAACAAATGACATTATGTGTGAAATCCAACTGTCAAATGATACAGTAAGCACTCTTCAAAAATAAGCTGTTGATTCTCTTAGTTTTTATTGTAATTAGCTAACATTATTGGTCTTGAATACATAGCATTATTGGCAAATCTCCGTGCTTCAGAATCTGTGCGTGAAGAGCAATTTTCCTTCTAGATTCTGGAACTCCTACCTAGCTGAGTTTTAATAACTGCCAGAATCTTCAAGATGTGCCTGCTATGAACATACTGGCTGCCCTGATTTACTAATTACATATGTCTTATTTGTTCGTTAGAAAACGTCCTGGGTTTCCCTTTAAGATCTGCTATGCTCTATTCAGCCTGTGTTATGTTTCTTTGTTTTTAACCTAGCTCTGTTCTGTTACTTACTAAAGCCAATAATTCTATGTAGCCGCTTCCCATTCCTAACACGGCTCCTGTCCAATGTCCCTTTTTTCATTCTTCTAGTTTCTGGCCTTTCACCTTCCCCATGATTTGTTGCTTCCTACATTTTTAGATACTATGTTGTGTGTGTGAAGAAAAACATAAGTAAAAATAACACAGTAAGTAATCTGTTCAAAAGCTAATGGTGCTAAATAAGTTCAGTGATAATATAATGATTTTAAAACCTTGCTGCCAAGCCTGAAAATTGAATCAGGACTCTCAAGATGGAATTGAGAGTTAGGAGAAGGTTACTTTAGTTTTCAAAATGCTTACAGCACATTTAGATCAAAGGGAAACTTTCTAAGAAGAACACTTTTAAATAATATATTTTAGTATATGCAGAATTCTAGAAAGACACATATATGACATATATGTCTATGAAGTGATCTTATTCTGTATGGGTTAGGTATTCTACATATGCAAATATCTTTAAAATCTGAAGGAAAAAATAATAGTAGGGAAAAAATATTTATCCAGGCCCTTACTGAGAAGTTTTAAATGACTAGGCAGTATGCTTAAAATTGTCATATCTAGGTTAAGTATAAGACTTTTAAATGTTCTTGAACCTAGAAAACGTAATTGAATACAAATGAGGCATTCATAATATAGTGTTTTGTTTATAAATATCCCACTGCCCTGTAGTACAAATCTGTCACCTTTTGTAAAATTAATCAATGTGATGTCTTTATTTCCTCCCACTTATCACTATAAATTCTCATCATTTACTTGCCTCTTATTCATTGAATAAAAGATTTTCCCTATTTTAAAAAGTTTTCTAAAAAGTTCCTCAAATATAAGGCTTATATTTGAAATATAAAATTAAGAAATGACAATGAAAATCAGTCATTCACATTTGTTGAAATAATATATTTAACTTGAAATATTCCAAACTGTATTGCAAAATGTGCAATCTGGTGGTCCATAGGTGAGATCTGGAGTTAGTTCAGCTATTTAAAAACTTCTTGGTGGGTTTTCTGCTTTGTTTCATTTTTAATAGAACGATATCTCACAAGTACCTGGAAATGTTTTTTGTTTGTCCGACTTTTGTTTTTGCTTTTGTCTTTTTGAGAATCCAGAGTCTCGCATTCTGATTAATTGATTATTGGGAGTGGATGGAAGTTTTCTCTGTGTGGGCCACGCACCCTTGAATGGTCACTTTCCTTGCCACTTCTCTTGTATTATGCATGGCTTATTTTTTCCTATATCTTATTTGATCAAACAGTTAATTGGTTAAGTAAACTTATAAGACATTTTCTCATTCAACCAGTTTTTAAGACTCTGAATTAACAAATAAAATGAGTACTACTCTAGCTGATATTTAATACATTAATATTTAGATGATCTAAGATGTAGGAGATTCATGGACTAAAAAATATAATGAATTATGAAAGGAAATTAAAACTATAAAGTAGCACTTGTTTAAAAACACAATTTCTAACATTTGCAAATTCAGCAGTTACTGCATGATATCCTGTAATTTATAAAAAGAGCAAGAAGTATTGTAGAAATAAAATACTGAATCAAATCTAAGCTTTGTCCCTTAAAATAACTGGGCAAATCTTTTTGGGCAAATGACTTAACATGTGTAATCCTTTTCTGTAAAATGAAGTATAAAAACTGCCTCTCAAAATGGAAAATATGAAATGACATATAATTATATTCTAGACATAAAATATGAAAATAACAAATTTATTTTTCATATTTATGTTTGCTTTCATATAACACACATATTCTGAGATATCTTTATTTGTTTTTTAGGATGGAGTCTAGCTTTGTCACCCAAGCTGGGGTGCAGTGGTATGATCTTGGATCACTGCAACCACCGAATCTTGGGTTCAAGAGATTCTCTTGCCTCAGCCTCCTGAGTAGCTGAGATTACAAGCCCCACCAGTATGCCAGCTAATTTCTGTATTGTTAGTAGGACAGGGTTTCGCCATGTTGGCCAGGCTGGCCTTGAACTCCTGACCTCAAGTGATCTGCCTTGGCCTCTCAAAGTGTTATGATTACAGGCGTGAGCCACAGCACACAACAGTAAGCTTTAAACAAAATACAGAGCTGAAACATCACATTTCTTCACCATCTTCTTTTTTTTTTTTTTTTTCTTTTTTTCCTTTTTTTAAAATTAGAGACAGCATCTCACTACGTTGCCCAAACTGGAACTCCTCGGCTCATGCAATCCCCCTGCTTCAGTCTCCCTAGTGTTAATAGCTGGTACTACAGGCACACAACAGGACACTCAGCACTTACTTTTCTAATTAGGCCAACATTTTCTAGAACGCAGACATAAAGATTGACATACACTGTTTCTATAATGAGACCAAAAATGGAATTATAATTCAATTGTTTCATTAAGCATTCAAAATTTGTTGAATATCTACCAAAGCTAGGCAATGTGCTAGGTACTGATTTGAAACTGGTATTTATTTTTAATCATTCATATTTTATTTGACCTGCGAAATTGAAAGTAAGACAGAAAAATGGCAGTATATAATGTTAACAAAACAAAATATTCAGCAGAGTAAGGAAGCATGAAAGGAGGTAATTCCTGTTTTATATAAAATGTATGACACATTTCTTCAGCTTGATGAAAATGCTTACTGTGAATTTACACATTTTCTTAACATTTGCATATTCAGCAGTTTCTGCATGACATCCTCTAATTTATAAAAAGAATCTAGTCATGACAATGAGTTGTTCTAATTTACTCATTGTAAGTTGCTCATTTTCAGGTAGTAGAATGTATTTTTAATGCTAACATGTCATTTGAAGTAATTCCTGTAAGTCAAAATCTTTAAGACAGTTTTATATTCTCAATGTAAAACAATTTTCAGAGAAATGTGTTTTGCTTCTCAAGAAATCTTGCTTGTGTTTTGGTTTATATCAGTTTCTTTATATATATATATATATATATATATATATATATATTATTGCACTTTAGGTTCTGGGGTACATGCGAAGAACATGCAGGACTGTTGCATAGGTACATACATGGCAATGTGGTTTGCTGCCTCCATCCCCATCACCTATATCTGGCATTTCTCCCCATGTTATCCCTCCACAACTCCCTACCCCCCACTGTCCCTCCCCTATTTCCCCCCAACAGACCCCAGTGTGTCATGCTCCCCTCCCTGTGTCCATGTGTTCTCATTGTTCAACACCCACCTATGAGTGAGAACATGCGGTATTTGATTTTCATGATTAGTCATCCCAACAGTATTCTTAAGAAATATTTCCCAAATACCTACTGTGTGCCATACTCTGTAAAGTACTAAGTTACAAAGGTGCCACAGTACGTTTGTGCTGCTATAACAGAATACTTGAGACTGGGTTATTATAAAGAATATAGGTTTATTTCTCATCGTTCTAGAGCCTGGGAAGTGCAAGGTCAAGGCACCAGCAGTGTCAGTGGGCTGGTAAGGGCTGCAGCCTGAGAGAGGAGGAACATTGCGTCCTCACCTCATGGAAGAGCAAGAAGCCTTTTTTTAAGGACCTTATCCCATTCATGAGGGAGGAGCCCTCACAGTCTGATCATGGCTTACAGGGCCCACCTCTTAATACTATCTCATTGGCAACACCTGAATTTTGGAGGCAACACAGTCAAACCATAGCCAAAGATAACTCAAATATCTGTAATTAGAAGGACTATTAGTTTAATTATGAGAGGCATCTTGATGACTAAAGTGCAGTTATCATTAAATATGCAATCAGAAAATTCCTGCATTTATTGCTGAAAATTGGGATCTTTAACAGTTTAACAGTTCCACAAAGTACCTTAGTGCTGATCAATAAATACACCATTTCATGTAGGATTTTATGAGGAAAATATCATTCATCATAAATAATGTAAAATATCTTTCCACTTACACCTGTTGGAGAGAGGACATATACTCAATGTTCTCTATTCAGATTAGAAATTGAAGTAGAGAGAAATAACATCATACAGACATTTCTTCTGAAAATAGATCTAATAGCTGATGTCTGGCAAAGCAAATTTTAAAAAGCAATGTTTTGAAGTTAAATAAGTAAAGTTTCAACAATCTTATATAGTATTTGAAGAAATACATTCAAAAGTGTGAGAAAACTATATAAATAACAATAGATAGAATTTTCTTAGCTCCCTGCATGTGTTTTATATGAATCTAGTTCAAAAGAAATGAGAACATTTACTAATATCTTAGCCAAAAGTGCTTTGATGTTATACTCTTTCACAAATACTGAAGAGGCACAAGTTGGTATTAGAATCAAGTTTCAGACTATAATGATAATTTTAATCTCTTCAAGCACAATACTTTTCCTTTATTCCTTCAATCTAGGAAAACGTAGCAGCTAAAAATTTTACTTAAGTTTCACTTTTCAAATCTAAAAATTATTTTAAGTCTTGTAATTTTGCCTTATTATAGCTTGTCATATAATTATAGTCATGAAATTATAGTCACTAAAATCAGTCATGAATTTTAGTTGAAAACGACAGAAACCCAAATGTAATAAGTGAAGGCAAAAGGAGAATTTGCTGCTTGCATAAATAAACCATGGCAAGGACACATGAAACTCACATTTAAGTTTGGCATCAGAATCTCAATTCTGACTTGAACTTTATCGTATTAATCTCTTACCTTGGCTTCTTTGTTCTAGTTTCAGTCTCATTTTAAACTATACTCACTATGTTATTGGAAATAGAGTTGCCAATGTTCAGCAACTTTGCATCTGACCCTCTTTCCATCATAGGACTCAATGGCCCTTTTTTATAAGTAGGGTGAGGAAAGCCTTGCAAACCCTTTAAAAGATTCATATGACATCTTTAAAACTAAAATGTGACTAGTGTGTATGCAATTTTCATATTCATTGAATCATCTGAAAATATTAGTTAAGCTCCTGTCACATCCATTGCACTCCTCCACTCACTGGGGTAAAACAGCTAATGAAGCACACAGACACTGCTCTTATTTAAAATTCCGTGGCATACGGAGACAATAAGCAAATAGAATTAATACGTCAAGTTGGGATATGTTACCTTAAAAATGAAGCCTAAAAATCATGAAGAATGATGGAGTGATGTGATGTGTAGTACAGGGTGGTCAGGGAAGGCTTCCCTGACAAGGTGACATTTAACAAATATCTGAAGAAAATTATAAGCATATGGCTCCCCGTATGGCCAGAGTGAAAAGAAGCAGGGACAGTCTTTCAAAGAACAAGTACCATTCCAATTTCTGCTGGTCTGATTCCGAAATAATAGATTCACTATGCCAAATTATATTACTTCTAGTTTTCCTTTCCTTTGCAATTGCCTCTTTTAGAACGTCATCATCATTTTGTATGTTTAAGTTTATGCTTTGTATGTGCAACATAAGAATTATTTGTCCTCTGAAAGTTTGAAAAAAAAATACAGGACAAGTAATTTTGACATGGCACTTAAATTTAAACCTACAAAAAGCCATGCCTATTTTATTTCCAAGATTTTAAGAGCAAAATATCTACTAGTCATAGGCAATTATGTAAAATAGAGAAAAGAACCCCAAGATATAATATTATTACAATTTTCATTATACCTTAGCAATATTTTATCTAATAAAGAAGATACATGTTTACCTAGTATCTCCTTTTTCACCTAATTATATGCCTGATATATTATAATCACGAGATCCTGTCTTACCACAAGAGCTTATAAAAAGTTACTTATATTTATTCCCTTTCCTTTGGGTGTATGTTCTTCTTTTTTGCATTAAGTATTTGATGCATTTGACATAATTTGAGTAAGGACAGACAGATATGATTGATACTCTAGGCTTCTCTCCTCCCCACTTCTGGTAATGAACTGGCTCTGCTGCGTGAATTAAGTCAATCCTGCTTCTAGACTCAAGTCTCCTTGTTTTAATGAAGTCACTTCTCTACTTCAACTGTTACACATGGCAGCTGTCTCCAGGCCTCCTCCACCCTGAGCACTTCCTATTGAACACTGGCCAGTATGCAAAGCAAAGTGTAAATTGTAGAAAGAGAGTTTTAGGGACTGTCTGTATGCAATTATTACTTGACTTCACACTTTTTCTATAAACAAACAAAAAAACCCTATTTCAAATCCACACATATGACACTAGTGGTGCTTATCTTTAATCGTTTTGCACAATTTTGATTGTAACATGTGTTTTCAATTAAACATCAAGTATTGAATAACATAACTTTTTCCTAAATCATTATGTAACATTCTCATACATATTTCATGTGGATATTTGATGTTGCCTCATATAATTTGGATTTTCACTCCCATAAAATCAAGTTATCAATGATTTAAACAGGAAGGGTATAACTTTGAGGTAGAGAAGGGTGGGAAAAAAGCTGGTAAGGTTTTTTCAACAAATATTGGCAAGGTTCTGCTTAAAAACAGAATCACCATAAAGTCTGTCAAGTTAGAAGAGTTAAAGCTAATCATCCATTTATGTTATATTATTTATATATGAATTTCACATGTTTGTGAGGCTCTAGGTTTAGATACTTTTTTTTCCACCCACATATAAAAATACCTGACCTAGCGTGGGTACTAAAGAGCAGAAGGAGGATCAGAAGAACAACAGGGAGGCCGGATGATCCAACAGCATTTTTATATCAAGCTTCTGTTGTTAGGTAATTTGTTGTAATGGGTGATGTTTCTTCACGACTCTTTCTTTCTTTTTTTAATTATTTTGAGTTCCTGGGTACATGCGTAAGATGTGCAGATTTGTTACATAGGTGAACATCTGTCATGGTGGTTTGTTGCACTTAACAACCCATCACCCAAATATCAAGCCTAGTATGCATTAGCTATTATTCCTGATGCTCTCCCTTTCCCTGACCTCTGCCAAAAGTCCCCACTGTGTGTTGTTTCACTTCCTGTGTCCATGTGTTCTCATTGTTCAGCTCTCACTTATGAGTGAGAACATGCGGTGTTTGGTTTGCTGTTCCTGTGTTATTTTGCTGAGGATATGGCTTCCAGCTCCATCCATGTCCCTGCAAAGAACATGATGTTTTCCTTTTTATGGCTGCATAGTATTCCATGGTGTGTATGTACCACATTTTCTTTACCCAGTCTATTATTGATGAGCATTTAGGCTGATTCCATGTCTTTGCTATTGTGAATAATGCTATGATGAACATACACATGCATGCATCTTTATAATAGAATAATACATATTCCTCTGGGTATATATTCACTAATGGGATTGCTGGGTCAAATGGAATTTCTGAATCTAGGTCTTTGAGGAATGGTCACAGTGTCTTCAACAATGGTTGTATTAATTTTATTCCCACCAAAAATGTAAAAGCATTCCTATGTCTCCACTGCCTCACCAGTGTCTGTTGTTTCTTGAATTTTTAATACTTGCCATTCTGACCGACGTGAGATGGTATCTCACTGTGGTTTTGATTTGCATTTTTCTAATGATCAGTGATTTTGAGCTTTTTCATATGTGTTTTGGCCATAAAAATGTCTTCTTTTGAGACGTGTCTGTTCATGTCCTTAATCCATTTTTAATGGAGTTGTTCTTTTTGTATGTATGTTTTACGTAAATTGATTTAAGTTCCTTGAAGACTCTGGATATTAGACCTTCTTCATAGGATAGGCTGCAAAAATTTCCTCCCATTCTGTAGGTTGCCTCTTCACTCTGATGATAGTTTCTTTTGCTATGTCAAAGCTCTTTGGTTTAATTAGATCTCATTTGTCAATTTTTGCTTTTGTTGCAATTTGTTTTTGATGTTTTCACCATGAAATCTTTGCCTGTGCCTATGCCTTGAATGCTGTTGCATAGATTACCTTATAGAACTTTTATGATTTGGGATTTTACATTTAAATCTGTAATCCATCTTTCTATATAAGGTGTAAGAAAGGGGACCACTTTCAGTTTTCTGCGTATGGCTAGCCACTTCTTCCAGCATCATTTAATAAATAGGAAATCTTTTCCCCATTTTTTGTTTTTGTCAGGTTTGTCAGAGATCAGATGGTTGTAGATGTGCAGTATTTTTTTCTGAATCCTCTACTCTCTTCCATTTGTCTATGTGTCTGTTTTTATATTAGGACCATGCTATTTGGTTACTATAGCCTTGTAGTATAGTCTGAAGTCGGGTAGCATGATGCCTCCAGCTTGTTCTTTCTGCTTTTGTTTGTCTTGACTATAAGGGCTCTTTTTTGTTCCATATGAATTTTAGATTAGCTTTTATCTAATTATTTGATGATGTCACTGGTAGTTTAATGAGAACAGCACTGAATCTATAAATTACTTTGGGCAGTATGGCTATTTTCACAATATTAATTCTTCCTATCCATGAGCAAGGGCTGTTTTTCCATTTGTTTGTATCCTCTCTGATTTCCTTAAACAGTGGTTTGTAGTTCTCTTTAAAGAGTTTTCTCACTTCCCTTGCTAGCCGTATTTCTAGGTATTTTATTTTCTTTGTAGCAATTGTGAATGAAGTTTATTCATGATTTGGCTCTTTGCTTATGTGTTGTTGGTGTATAGGAATGCTTGTGATTTTTGTACATCAATTTTGTATACAGAGACTTTGCTTATAAGGTTAAGAAACTTTTAGGCTCAGATGATAGGGCCTTCTAGATATAGGAACATGTCATCTGCAAACAAAGACAATTTGACTTTCTCTCTTCCTATTTGAATGCCCTTTGTTTCTTTCTCTTTCCCGATTGCCCTGGCCAGAACTTCCAGGACTATGTTAAATAGCAGTGGTGAGAGAGGGCATCGTTGTCTTATGCCTGTTTTCAATGGGAATGCTTCCAGCTTTTGCACATTCAGTTTGATATCACCTATGGGTCTGTCATAAATGCCTCTTATTAATTTGAGGTATGTTCCATTAATACCTAGTTTATTGGGATTATTTAGCATGAAGGGATGTTAAATTTTATGGAATGTCTTTTCTGCATCTATTGAGATAATCATATTTTTGTCTTTAGACCTGTTATATGATGAATTATGTTTGTTGATTTGTGTATGTTGAGCCAGATTTGCATCCTGGGAATGAGGCTGTCTTGATCGTGATGGATGAGCTTTTTCATGTGCTGCTGGATTCACTTTGCCAGAAGTTTATTGAGGATTTTTGCAATGATATTTGTCATGAATATTGGCCTGAAGTTTTCTTTTGTTATATCTCTGCCGGGTTCTGGTATCAGGATGATGCAGGCTTCATAAAATTAGTTAAGAAGGAGTCCCTCCTTTTCCATTGTTTAATAGTTTTAGAAGAAATAGTACCAGCTCCTCTTTGTACCTCTGGTAAATTTTAGCTATAAACTAATCTGGTCCTGGGCTTTTTTTGGTTGTTAGGATATTTATTACTGCCTCAGTTTTAAAATTTGTTACTCATCTATTCAGGGATTTAACTTCTTCCTGGTTCTCTCTTGGGAAGGGGTATGTGTCCATGGATTTATCCATTTCTTCTGTTTTTTCTAGTTTATGTGCATAGAGGTGTTTATAGTATTGCTAGATAGTTGTCTGTATTGTCTGTGCTTTTGTGGGGTGAGTGGTAATATTCCCTTTAACCTATATCATTTTAATTGTGCCTACTTGATTCTTCTCTCCCTTCTTCTTTGCTAATTTAGCTAGAAGTCTATGTATTTTATTATTTTTTTCAAAAAACAGCTTTTGTATTCATTGATTTTTCTCAAGGTTTTTCCTGTCTCTATCTTTTTAAGTTCTGGTTATTTCTTGTCTTCTTTTTGCTTTGAGGTTTGTTTGCTCTTGGTTCTGTCATTCTTTTAGTTATGTTGGGTTGTCCATTTGAGATCTTTCTAGCTTCTTGATGTCGGCATTTAGTGCTGTAAATTTCTTTCTGATCACTGGTTTATACACATCCTAGAGATTCTGGTACATTGTCTCTTTGTTCTCCTTGCTTTAAAAGAACTTCTTGATTTCTACCTTAATTATATTATTTACCCTCAAGTAGTTCAGAAGCAGGTTGTTCAGTTTCCATGTACGTGCATGGTTTTGAGTGAATGTCTTAATATTGCATTTAATTTGATTGTGCTGTGGTTTCAGAGACCATTTGTCATGATTTCAGTTCTTTTGCATTTGCTAGGAGTGTATTACTTCCAATTATGTGATCGATTTTAGAGTAAGTCCCATGTGCTGCTGAGAAAAATGGATATTCTACTGTTTTGGGGTGGAGAGTTCTGTAGATGTATAATATATAATAGGCCCACTTGCCCACTTCATCCAGAGTGGAGTTCAAGTCCTGAATATCTGTTAATTTTCTGTCTTGATGATCTGTCTAACATTTACAGTGAGGTGTTAAAGTCTCCCACTATTATTGTATGGGAGTCTAACTCTCTTTGTCCGACTCTAAGAACTTGTTTTATGAATCTTCTTGCTCCTGTATTGGGTGCAGATATGTATAGATAGATAGATAGATAGATAGATAGATAGATAGATAGATAGATAGATATGGAGAGAGAGAGAGAGAGAGAGAGAGAGAGAGAGGTGTTAGCTCTTCTTGTTGAGTTGAATCCTTTATCATTATTTAATGTCCTTCTTTCTCTTTTTTGATCTTTGTTGGTGTTAAGTCTGTTTCATCAGAAACTAGGATTTCAACCCCTGCTTTTTTCTGCTTTCTATTTGCTTGGTAAATATTCCATCATCCTTTTATTTTGAGCCTATGTGTATCTTTGCATGTAGGATGGATGTCTTGAACACAGTACATCAGTGGATCTTGCCTCTTTATTCAGCTTGCCATTCTATGTCTTTTACTTAGGGAATTTAGCCCATTTCTGCTTAAGGCTAATATTGTTATGTATGAATCTAATCCTGTCATGATGCTGGCTATTCTGGGGACTTGTTATTGTAGCTGCTTCATAGTGTCATTGGTCTTGGTACTTCAGTGTGTTTTTGTCATGGCTAGTAATGGTTTTTCCTTTCTATATTCAGTGCTTCCTTCTGGTGCTCCTGTAAGGAAGATTTGGTGATGATGAATTCCCTCAGCTTTTGCTCGTCAGAAAAGGGGTTCATTTCTCCTTCACTTATGAAGCTTGGTTTGCCTGGATATGAAATTCTGGGTTGAAAATTGTTTTCTTTATGAATGTTGACTATTGACCCCCAATCTCTTCTGACTTGTGGGGTTTCCACTGACAGGTCTGCTATTAGTCTGATAATCTTCCTTTTGTAGGTAACCTGGCCTTTATCTCTGGCTGCCCTTAACATTTTTTCCTTCATTTTGACCTTTGAAAATCTGATGATTATGTGTCTTGAGGTTAATCTACTCATGGAGTAACTTCCTGGAGTACTCTGCATTTCCTGAATTTGAATGTTCCTGTTTTGTTGGATTGGGGAAGTTCTCCAACATGATATTCTGAAGTATGTTTTCCTGTTTTGTTAGGTTGGGGAAGTTCTCCTAGATGATATTCTGAAGTATGTTTTCCAACTTGGTTCCATTCTCTCCGTCTTTCAGGTGCTCTGATCAGTCGTAGATTCAGTCTTTTTACATAATCCCATAGTTTCCGAGGTTTTTTTCATTCCTTTCATTCTTTTTTCTCTAGTTTTGTCTGCCTTTCTTATTTCAGCAAGATGGTTTTCTAGCTCTGAGGTTCTCTCCTCCATTTGGTCAATTTGGCTATTGATCATTTCTGTTGCATTGTGAAGTTCTCACCTTGTGTCTTTCGGCTCCATCAAGTCATTTATGTTCCTGTGTAAACTGGTTATTCTGGTTCACAACTCATGTAATGTTTTATCATGGTTCTTAGCTTCTTTGCATTGGTTGGAACATACTCCTTGAGCTCAGTGAAGTTCGTTATTACCTACCTTCTGAAGCCTACTTCTGTCAATTCTTCTTCAAAATTGTGTGCCCTTGCAGGAAAGATGTTGTAATCATTTGAAGGAGAAGCAGCAGTCTGAATTTTTGAATTTTTAGCATTTTTTGCGCTGATTTTTTCTCATCTTCATGGGTTTATCAACCTTGGCCTTTGCGGCTGCTGACATTTGGATGGAGTTTGCGTGCCCGTGAGTCTTTTTTTGTGGATGTTGCTGTTGTTGTTGCTTTTCATTTGTTTTTCTTTTAAGAGTCAGGCCCCCCTTCTGCAGGGTTGCTGGGGTTTGCTGGGGGTCAACTCCAGACCTTATTTGCCAGGGTCCTTCCTGCACCTGGAGGTATCATAAGTGGAGGCTGCAGAACAGCAAAGATGGTTGCCTGCTCCTTCCTCTCGGAGTTCCATCCCAGAGGGGCACCAAGAGGCATCACCAGGGTGATGACTTCAGACACTCCCTTGTATGAGGTATCTGGTGACCCCTGTTGGAGCCTCTCACCCAGTCAGGAGGCACAGGATCAGGGACCTGCTTGAAGAAGTAGTCTGGCTGCCCTTGGCAGAGCAGGTGCACTGTGCTGAGGGGAATCCCACTCACTGGGACTTCCTGGACTCCTCAGAGTCAGCAAGCGAGCTGAACTGGACACTGCAGCTGCCCCACCCCCAACCCCACCGGGTCTCCATCCCAGGGAGATCAGAGTTCTGTCCCTAAACCCCTGGCTGGAGTTGCTGAAATTCCTGCGGGGAAGCATCACCCAGTGAAGAGGAATGTAGCCAGGTCCCACCTAAGGAAGCAGTCCGCCTGTAATTCCAGCACTGTGGAAGGTTGAGGCCAGTGTATCAGTAGATCAGGAGAGATTGGCAAATATAGTGAAACCCTGTCTCTACTAAAAGTACAACAAAATGAGCAGAGTGTGGTGGCCTGCACCTGTAGTCCCACCTGCTTGGGAGGCTGAGGCAGAAGAATTGCTTGAACCCCAGGAGGTGGAGGTTGCAGTGAGCCAAGATCGCGCCACTGCACTCCAGCCTGGGCAACAGAGGGAAACTCCGTCTCAAAAAAAAAAAAAAAAAAAAAAAAATGCAGTTTCGCCATGATTTCATGATCTGCCCATTTGCTGTGAGCAATGAAGAATTCCCTCTGGTCAAAACCACTCCGTCTCCCTGCACCAGCAGGGGAAAACAATGCTTATATTTATATTCTTAAATCTCCTATTTTATGCTTTCTTTGATATACACAAGTATTTTCCATGATGTCATTTTGAATGCAGTGGATGCAATCAATTTATAAACCTCTGGTGTAACACTTAAATATCTAGAACAACACGGGAAATAAAATTACAAATGATATAAGCAAATTATCTTAACTTTACAGCTACTCACCTACTTTTTCGTTTATTAGTTGCCAAGTAATATGCTTCTTGTGAATTATGTGAATTTTGTGTGCAAAATGAACTTCATTGTTTTGAGATCCATGAGAAGAAATCAAATTCTTTATGACTAGTCTTCCACAAGCTTTTCAAGATCTGAAATAAAAATTAAAATGAGTTTCTGTTCAGCTTTTGTTAACAATATATAATTAATATAATCAAATAGTCTTTAAATGCAAGATTTTATTTGAATGTATTTATTCTTGTAGATTTAACCTTACATTTTTTAGCTTAAGTTAATTAATGTTTACAACAGTTTGCCCTTTACTTAAATGCTGTCATATCAGATAGCTTAATAATTTTCAAACAGCAATACCATTTTGAGATATAAACTTGAGGGGCTTTAATATTAATATAATTTTGCATGAGCCTGCATTTATTTTGACATTATCCAAAGCATTGTTATCCTTTTGGAAGAGATAAGAAATAAAAATCAAAATAGTAGAAGTAAAGCAAAAATCAAATACTTCAGAATAAGCATCTTATGACATTTTTAATACTAAATTTTATGACATTTCTGTGTGGTCTCATCTCTTGGAATTCAAGCACTTGAGAGGTTTAATTGCTCATCATAAAAAAGACTCTTCATGCAAATACATTACAACCTGCATTAGTCTATTTGAGTTTTTATTAGATATTGAGATCTTGAGTTCTTTTAGAACACTTAAGTAAATGAAAATGTTTCCTAATGAATTTAATATGTATAAAATATACTGATATGTATGTACATTTTTCTCATATTTTATCCTTCATTTATACATTTTTTCCCGTCTATTAAATATTTTTGAAATATCTTAATTACCTTAAACATTGTTCCACTTGCTTGCATTCATCTTTGTCCAAATATCCTAACAGTAACTCCATACCCATAGACAGACCCAAAATAACACATACTGCCTGATACAATTCATCAGGCTTACATTTTTATTTATGTTTAAGTGTATGCAAAAGGCTTTTTAGAATCCTTTCCATTCTCTTCAGCAGGACAAAAGGGTTCCCATTTTTAAAATTTTCCTCAGTATTTGATAACATTTATATTTTACTAATCTGATAAATACAAGGTTGTCTTTATTGTTATCTAGTTGATGTACAAGTTTTGTATGTACAAAATAATAAAGTGTCTATAAAATTGTTGTTAGGATTCTGGAATTAAACTCCTTCCAAATCTAGAATGCTAATTTACAAGATCACTAAAACATTTTGGCCTTATTTGGTGGAAATTCTGTTCCTAATATTACGTATTTGTGTAGCGTTAACTATAAAACTTAATTGTATATCCAAAGAGAAATAAATGAAAATATAAATAAAGAGAAGCTCAAAAATAAGGCAAAATAAAAGCCTTTTCTTTAGAAATGAAATTGGAATAAAGCCGTTGATGAAGTAAAACTCAAAGAGCAAGATTTTTCATTTTGTTTTCCTTTATAAGCATAGGTCATTAAACCTACCAAATCAGCAAAAAGAATCTCTTATTTTATAGCCCCTGGACCAATATTGCTGGTAATCGACTAAATATTTTCTTATGTGTGTTGAAAATTACAATATAAGTTGAATTTTCTGCCTTTTAAGTCTCTCATAGGAAACTTAGAGCACTGATTTGGAAGAAACTAGACTTTTGTTTCATGGGAAGCCACATTTGTCACTAAAAACAGCCTTCCTTTATTCTACCCATTCTCAGGACACTCACTTTTTTTTACTCAAAGCCTCTATGAAAAACTTTACTGTGAGCAATTGTCTTGTAAGGGAAAGTCTGTTACCTTCAAGACAAACTCCAACCATTCCTTGTTGACAAAATGACAGAGTCAGGTATTAGCATGTTTGGGGTGGTGGGAGGGTGCAAGATTTTGTGAATTTACATCATCAGAATCCTGAGGAATATGTGTGGAATGTATTCTAAGACCCCAAAGATGATGGAATATAGTATCACATCTAATTAAATTTATTAATATAGATACTCATCTTATTGATGATTCTGGATATAAAGTCTTTTCTCATGAAGTTACCTGGAGCCATAATAGTTTACTTAGCTGGTTGTCTAAATCATGGATTCAATGAATGCAAATGGTGTGTAGATGCCACAGTTTTCCTGATATCATGTAAAGGAGTAGACCAAAGGCTTGGGAAGATAGGAATGTTGAAGTGGATTTATAATGTAACTTATAGACCCAATCCTTTATACTAAATCTAGCTAGAGAACCCACAGAACATTTTCTTCACTAAGACATTTATAAATAAATCAGTAAGAGGAACCACCAACATTATTTAGAAGCTAGTTACTACAGTGTAAAAGTGTTCCTATTTCTCCACATCCTCTCCAGCAACTGTTGCCTCCTGACAGTTTAATGATTGCCATTCTAACTGGCGTGAGATGGTATCTCATTGTGGTTTTGATCTGCATTTCTCTAATGACTAGTGATGATGAGCTTTTTTTCAAATGTTTGTTGGCTGCATAAATGTCTCCTTTTGAGAAGTGTCTATTCATATCCTTTGGTCACTTTCTGATTGGGTTGGGTTGTTTGTTTTCTGTAAATTTGTTTAAGTTCCTTGTAGATTCTGGATATTAGCCCTTTGTTAGAAAGGTGGATTGCAAAAATTTTCTCCCATTCTGTAGGTTGCCTGTTCACTCTGATGATAGTTTCTTTTGCCATGCAGAAGCCCTGTAGTTTAATTAGATCCCATTTGTCTATTTTCACTATAAGTCTTTTGGAATCCTGAGTTTTCTATTTCTGTAAAAACCTATTGAAAAATCATTACTGAATATTTTATTTAGACAGATAATGAAATACATTGCTTCTTGCATATTTTCATGTGCATGAATACTGTGTCTATTTTTGCTTAACTTATGTTCAAACACTCATGTACACAACTGATTTTAGTATTTAGTATAAACATTAGAATGTATATTTTTATTCTAAAAGTTTAAAATATTTTTCTAATTAATTTTAAGAAAATATACAGGTTATGCAGATAAGACAAGTTTTGAAACAATCTGATTTTATTTCATGGATTACTTTCAGGTTTGCTCTTTATATTTAAAAAATAGCATTATCCTTTCTATACTTTTATGTGTGTTTCTGTTTTTGAGTAAATATTTTAAGATCAATGTAAATGCTCCAATTTTACATTGAGATCATCTATTGTTCAATCTACTCTTATTTTGACAAATGTATTCTTTGAGATTTTAATTTCTGATATGTTCCATATCAATTACATTTTTTATTGTTCCCTTCTTTTTTTTCCAGTTTTTGGAGAAAGCTCTCAATTTTTGCTTCTGTCTCACTATCATAATTTCCAGAGACAAACTGGCTATAAATGATAGCTATCACAATTGTGTAATTAGCATTTTATTTCTGTACAATCTTCACATATGTCAGCTTGTTATTTATGTTATCTTAGAATATATCCTTCCATCAATGTCAAAATATGTTAAATATTGATGTAAATCATGATCAGTGAATTTCTAAAACTTATTTTTCCATTTCATTAAATGGTGGTTGAAAGAATTAACATGGAAATTGTCTCATCTTTATTTTAAGCTTAAGAATATATCTATAAATATAATCAGTTTTCTTGCAATACTCAGCATTGTAAAAATTTTGCTTAACCAATAATGTATAATCTACTAAATGTTGAGTGAAGTTTTGTTCTGCATCTGGGTCAGCAGCAATAGAATTTTTAAGGCAAGATTATATGACAAGAACATGAAGTACTGAAAATGTCACGGTGGGGGGTAAGGCATGGTGGCTCATGGCTGTAATCCCAGCATTTTGAGAGGATTGCCTGAGCTCAGGAGTTCAAGACCAGCCTGATCAAAATAGTGAAACCCTATCTCTACAAAAAATGCAAAATATTAGGCAAGTACGATGGCACGGGACTGTAGTCCCAGCTACTAGGGAGGCTGAATCACATGAGCCCGGAAAGCAGAGGTTGCAGTGAGCCCAGGTCACACTACTGCACTCTAGCCTGGGTGACAGAGTGAGACCCTGTCTCAATAGAAATAATTAAATACATAAAAATGCCACTGTGTCATTCACAGGGTAATACAAACTAGCAACAAAAATTTCTCCTAGGTTGATTTCATATTTTACTCAATCATTTATAATGGAGTGAAACTCAGATTCTTGCCACTACAACATATAAGTCTGCTTTCATATGTTATTTGTACCAAAAGTAAACTTCAGCTACCTTACAGCCTACTGTTGGCACTTGGGTGTTTTGCTCATGAGACATTTAAGAAGGTGAATAAAATGGCATTCAATAATTTTCATCTCAATCACATATCTGGGATTCATTTCATGAGGGCCAAAATGTGACAGCAGAAATTATCTGAAGAGCATTTCTCATTTTCTTTTGCCTATTAGTGTATGACTCTTTACTGAAGGGTTTCTGTTAGCGTGCCACAATTCACTGAGCTATTATGACTTTATACTATTCTTATACATTGGAAATCTAAATGTTAATTTACTGTAAGTCGTGTAAGTTTTTGAGACTAAAACTTGTATTTTCACATAACCGAAGCTTTTAATATGAATATAATTAAATGTATTAATCATTTATTTTGTCGTTTTCACATTGTGTGCTGTTAAAAACATCTCTGCTTTCAGATAATTTGTCAAGCAGCTTTATAAATGTGTGTGTGTGTGTGTATAAATAATTTGACTTTTACATGTAAGCATTAAATGCTAGACCTGTTTCTAATATGTAGGATAAATAGCTGTGAATACAGTCATTTGTCTGAAATTATTTGTTGAATGATGCTTCAAGATCTCAAATGTTAACTTTTTAATATGTTGTTTCTATATATGAACTAGGATGTCCCCAGGATCCCTATTGTTTATAATTATGCTTATGAAACTACATTCTGATAGATCTGTTTCTTAGTACTTTTGTCCTTTGTTACTATTATAAACATATTTTATATAATTACATTTCAGAGCTATCTCATGCTAGTACATAATAATGAAGTGTATGTTTGTATATGGTCTTATAATACAGAAAACAATATGCCTGTATTCTCTTATATTTCAGATAAAAAAGAAAGATAACCTGAAAATAATCGTGGAATTGTTTCAGACTTATTAATCTTCCTGCCATTTTTGTCTTATGGTTCTAGGAAGAACAATCATGAATAGAAATGATAATCTAAACATCCTAAGTAATTTATGTTTTTAAAGAAAATGGTTTTTGGTTTGGGACATTATATCTGGAGTATCTATAAACTCTCAGCCAACAGCTCTTTTAATAATTGGGGATTTCCTTGCTTAATCAAATATATATATGTGTATATTTTTATCTTCCAGATTATATTTTTTGAACAAATTAAAAAAGACAGGACAGATATTTATAAACTGAGGAGATCTATTGTATAGCATAGTAACTAGAGTTAAGCACAGTGTACTATATAGTTGAAAATTGATGAGAGATTTTAAATGTTCTCACCAAAAAACATTGATAAGTATGTGAGGTTACTGATATGTTAATTAGCATAATTTAGCCATGCTACAATATATACTTATGTAAAAACATTATGTTGTACACTATAAATACAAATTTCTTGTCAATTAAAAATAAATAAAAATGGAAAAAGTGTTGTTTGGGAAAGATACATCAGCTTCTAGAGACAAATCATGCTAGTTTTGGCAACAATAGAATGGAAAAAATGTATTTTAACAGACTTAGTAATTGTTAACCAAAGGCTTGATTCCACAATTCTAAGTATTTAGTCACAGTAAACAAGCCCTTTCAAGATTCTTCTAATCTTGAGGCACTTAGAAGAAGAATATTTACAGTGACTTAAAATACTTATTGAATAAATCTTAACATTTATTCAATTTAAACAGAATAATGCAAAAATTGTACTGTATATTGTTGGGCATTTAAACTAGAATTTTAAAAATTAAAGAATGGGAATATAAAATAATACTGTAAATTATCTTGAATTAAAGTACCACTGTATAAGATAAACTTCTATGAAGAAATTTGATTTACCTAAGTTGTCATTTATTATTCATGTTGCAATGGTTAGTCTGATGGACTCACAAACAAGTATTTATGTAACCATTTTTGTATATTCACATTTGTTCAGCTACTTATCCATTTTCAGTAACTGTTCTTTAAAAATCATTTTTTAATGCAACATAGGAAGGTAAGTGTTTGCATGTAGAGAGCCATACAAAACTCAAAGAGGAATTTTTAAAAACCTGTTTAAGGATATATGAGTAGGTTCTTGAAGGTTGAGCTATAGTTTCCAGTGACAATGTAATACATACATTCAAGAAAAGACATAGTACAAAAATTTCAGGTAGACATGAAGATGTATGTTCTGAAAACATGTGTAGATGACTCAGAAAGTGCCTCCAGTGATGATAAGGGTGCCCTCAGCATATTCTGAACACAGGTGTGCTTTCAGGGTCCCAAGAGAGCTGATGTCCAAGACTGTGCATCTTTTAAGACAAGCACATCACTCATCTCCACAGCTCTCCCTGATCATGCCCAACAGAATTTCTGTTTTTTCTAAGTTCCCGTAAGCAGATGGTACTCACCACTTATTGTCCTGCGTTACAGCTACCTGGGTGCCACCGTGTGTCAGCTTCTGGGAGTAAGCACTGGACACTCTCTCTTCTCATCCACACAGCAACCCTATGCAGTTCTCAGAGAACTTTGTTTCTAGCATCTAGGAATTTTTTCTGAGCCTCTTTCAGAACCCACTTGACTACAAGTGGATCAGTAGCTAATGACTACCAGTCATGTTTTTAAACGGTGAATGACTTCAATTTTATTAAATTATTTACTACATCTATTTAGATGAATCTTTTTTTCTTTTTATTATGTTAATGTAGTAAATTACATCGACAGAGTTTTAAGTGTCAGATCAGTCTTTTACTTCTTTAAACAACCAAACTTGATCAATATATACTGTTTACTCATACTTTAGTTGATTTATATTGCTTTTGTTTTACTTAACCTATTGATAAATCTGCTAAGTAGAAATGGCTGCAATTTGTATCTTTACATCTTCCTAGGTAGTTTTGCAGTCAAAGTTACACAATCATAATAAAATTGGTGTCTGTCATATTAAAGAGTTTGTATCAGTAAAATAATATTTCCACAGAATGTTTAATAAAGCTGCCTATAAAATTGTAGTAGTTTATTTTTGCATAGTTTTATTGTTGCTTGTTATTACTGCATCATTTTATAATTATTCCATGTTCATTTAGGATTCCTATTCCTTTGAATCATTCCTGTTAACTACGGATTTTCTATAAAATTGTTGAATTGTGAAATTTAACTCAATATATCTATCCATTGTTTACATTGGTTCGTATTCTGCTCTATTTCTTTAAATTTCATCATACCATTTATTTTTTTCTTCTGTTTCTTTTTCTCCAAACTTGACAGAGAATTTTCTATTCAACTTTACAAAGAACCAATTTTTACTTGTGTTGACTCTTTCAAGTTATGTCCCACTTATTAATTTTGTCTTGGAACTCTTTGTTTCTCTCTTCCCACCTCCCTTTAGATTAGTTCTGTTTATCCTTTTGTTACTTCCTCTGTCTATGTTTAGCTCATTAATTTTCAGCCTTTCTGTTTGAATATATGCATTTGCTAAACATTCTATTCTAACTTCTGCTTTAATTCTACCTCATGTTTGTTTTGTATAATTATATCATTTACTTTCAACATTGTCTAATATGTATTATATTTGTAACATTATTAGGCAGTGTTTAAAATGCAGGGTTTTTTGTTGCAGAGACTGATAGCAGGAGCTTAAGTTTCAGCCCATAGCCTTGTTTCCAGTGCTTTCTTTGTTTCTAGCCTCTAGGACTTTTTTCTTATGTTCCTGTAAACTCAGTTATGCATTTAAAATGACATGTGTTATATTGTGCACAAAATTGCTTGGCGTTTTAAGCTGGAAACTTTTTAAGGGTTTTGTAGTTTACAAAATTGCTAGAAATAATGGAATTACGGTATTTACTTTTACTGCATTTGTTTCTGTTCTGTACCATAATTCTAGTGGCAAAATTCCATAATTCCATTCCCAGTTGGTACATTTCTGGATCCATTCATCTTACTCAAATGTTTAAGTCGTTTTTCACTATTGAATATTCTCTCTTTCTTGATATATTTTTCTCCTTTTAGATTTTGGAGCAAAACATTATCTGGATTTTATTCTTTTCTCTTTGTTTGCTCCTAGCATTTTCTTTTTCAGCAATGCTCTTCTCTCTGAACTCTGAATTTTGCAGTTCCACAGAGCATTTTTCTAGATCTTCTTTTTTTTCTTTTCCTCCAAAGCTGTATTCCTATTAGAACTTACCCATTTTACTGGATTTAATAATCAACTCAAATATACAACATAAACAAATCATTGAACAATCAAATTATGTCTCCAAATGCCATCTGACAGTTTTTATTAGTGTGTCCTCTTGATATCTCAAATTCATCTTCTTCAAGACAGAGTTGGTTATAAATTCTTCCTATTACATATTTTTCTATCACGGTGAAGTTTATAACCAAAAACCTCGGTGATAAGTATTATATTTCTGCTTTTAGTAATATATAAAAATGTTAACATATGACTAAATTTGATATATTCTGGGGAATAAAGTTCAGTTTATCATATAAAAATCAAATAATATTATGCATCCCACTAATAGAATTTCAAAAACAATTTCACAAGATGCAGAAGCAGCAATTTGTTAAAATCAATACCTATTCATATAAGAATGCTTAATAAACTAGTAATAGACGGGGATTTCATAATTTAATCAAGTGAATCTATATAATTCCACCTAATACTTAAGAGTCAACATGAGTGTTTTATAAATGTATATGTATTTTGAGTAAGTAAGCTAATTTTCACTTTTCAATGTGTCAATTGCTAATACATGGCTCAAACTGAATTACTTTTCTATTCCTTCTCCCACTTGATTTAGCCATATTTACTCAAGTGCAGACTTTGGCATACTGCAAAAGATTCAAGGATTCTATTTTAGTCGACGGTTTGCCACTAAACAAATATATTGCTGTGGAAAATAAAAATTACCATCTATTAGTTCAGGTTTAGTAACTTTAAAATGCAAATAATATTGAGTCTTAATCAAGTTCCTAGCTTCTTATAAAGTAACATAATAAAATATGTGTATTTATTTCCAAGAAAGATTACAGTAACATAAATCATAATGAAATATCTTAACTTAGTAATGTTTTAGTAAATTAGGGTCTGTAAAATATAAGGACTTCTATATCAAAATTTGTTTGTTCTCTATGATTTTACTTTACGAATTTAACTAATGTAGTTTATAATGTACATCATCATAGGCCTAAGATATTGATTTTGAAGGAGACATAAAATCTGTGGTCATAAAGCTTTTATCCCATTTAAAAAGGTAGACATTAATCAAATAATTATTTAAATTATAATGATGGTTGTCTTTAAAAGCATAATATAATGAATCCTTTGATTTTATGGATATATTAAAAATTAATAAATCTTCTTTCAAGCTATTCTGGAATTAACCTAGATCAGGGTTAAAGATTTTTGTATCTTGTCCATATATGTAGAAGTTATATTTTGGTCATGAGTGAAGACACCAAAATTCCTCTGAGGTTATTAATCAATGAAACATCTACATTTTCCAATGTATTTTTTGTTTTCATAACAAAAAATAAAATTAAAAATGTCCAATAGATAATATGTGTCAAATACTGAAAATGTATTTAGTTAACTAGCTATAGTTATATACTAGGGACATTTTGATTAAAATTTTGTTTTATCATTAAATATATAAAAAACCCTACGGTACCAAAATTTTAGACAATCTTGTTGATTTAGCCTATACTTATAATAAAAATTAAACCATGAGATATAGAATGCACATAGACAGGATAAGCCTTATTCGTTACATAATGTCTCCTTTTCTTCTTACTTCATGAACATTAGAACAAGAAACTTGATTTAAAGAGTGAAATAATAAACAACTAGGCCAGGACATTTTGTAGAATACATCTTATGGGACTCTTCACCTTAGGACATTATGCAAGCAACACAAAGTTTTGTTGAAAACAGCTGAATCTACAGTGTACACATATTGAACAATCTCTAATAACAATCAGAGGTATGACAGCAAACTTAATTCCTAGAAAGTGAGAAACAGTTAATAATTCTTAATTTTGTAACTATAGTAATAATTCTGTCTTTCTCAATTTCTTAGGTTCTTGAAATCTAATGTGCTCTGGTTTTGGAGTTCTTAATGTCAAAATGCTAGGTTTTGCATTTTTCTTGGTCATGATCTTAAAATATCACCTTTGTGTTCCAAACCTTCAGTTCAGTGGAGACTTTGCTCCCATTAATGGTGTGTAATGCATGAAGGTAGAATAAATCCTTTGAGTTTAATGATTTATATTTACATGAAATGTTAGTTTCTGAGTTTACTTGATTAAAAATATCAAACCCTTTAGAAACCCTAAACATTTATTGGTCCTGCATTTTTACCATGCTATTAGGGTATATTTTCATTGGAATAAGCACCATGAAAGGAAATCTTATATAAAAGAAGAAATATTTTAAGTCCTTCTCCATGGGGAGAGATATGTCTCCTTTGAGGCATAACATGAAACTTAATTTATCATACCAGGATATCTTAATCTCTCTTATTTAATTTATTAACCAGAACCTCCTGTTCAAATAGCAGTATTGGGGCTGAAGGAAGCCTGGTATCATGCATGATTAACTGCAGCATCCTTCCCTGGGGTTACATGAACATAGAGCAGGCTTAATTGGTTTCTGTAAAATTATAACTAAATATTAAAAATAATGCAAATAATTATACATTTTACAATTTATTTTGATATTCTGAAATATTTAAATCTTACACTTTCCTTAAAATTATTAGTAGAAATCATAATGAAATATGTATTATGTGTTTCCAAACTAATATTCTTCACACTTAGACTGTATTGTAAAGACAGAGACACAGATTTTACTTTTTAAAGTATTTTTTCTAATACACTTGAAAACTGCTGACTATTCTATTTCCTTTGAAATTCAGAATTGTGTCCTATATATTGAAGTATGATAAGTTGTTTAATAAAGAAATGTGTTTAACCCTGAGCGATATGGAGAAGCCTTGTCTCCACAAAGAATTAAAAAATTAGCCAAGCATGGTGGCACATGCCTGTAATCCCAGCTACTTGGGAGGCTGAGGTGGGAGGATACACTGAGCTGGGTGGTGAAGGTTGCAGTAAGCCAATATTGTGCCACTGCACTCCAGCTTGGGTGACAGAGAGACCCTGAGAAAGAAAGAAAAGAAAGAAAAAGGAGAAAGAGAGAGAGAGGGAGGGAGGGAGGGAAGGAAGGAAGGAAGGAAGGAAGGAAGGAAGGAAGGAAGGAAGGAGGGAGGGAGGGAGGGAGGGAGGGAGGGAGGACAAGGTAGGAAGGAAAGAAGGCAGGAAGACAGGCAGGAAGGAAGGAGGGATGAGGGGAAGAGAATAAAAAGGAAAGAGTGTTTACATTTGTTTAACACAAGCTTTTCTAAAGATATTTGAAAGGGGGCTTCTCAAGGATCTGAGAACAGAAAAATAGCGCTCTTCCGTGTGTTTGAGTTTTGGTTTCTTCTGCAGTGTTTTCTCTCTTCTCCTTTATTAGAAGGGAGAATGAGTCCCTGGTAACAGTAAAGTCGTTTTTACTAGCTTTGGACTGCCTGCCTCTGGACTTAAGACACACGTTGCGTGTTTGATGAGGGGAGTTTTGTGTTGCAGAGAGCTGAAACGTGCCCTGATGCAGCAGATTTCCTGGAATCTGCAACTAAATGAAGGATTCCAATCTAGGGATTTTTGCTAAAAGCATTTCCTGAGTTTAATGCACGTCTCAATGTGGTCTGCGTGTTTGAAGCACCCAGAGAATTTTTTTTTTTTTTTGTATTCTGGTATCTAGGTGCCATGGAAGAGCAATCATTATCTTTGGGGAGGGAAACTGGCATTAGTATTTTTTAAAAGCCCCAGGTGATTCTAATACCACACTCAGGGTTGGAAGCCACTGCTCAAGAGTTTTGTTTTTAAATGAGCTGAACAACTCTCCATAAATCTGCTTTTCTCTTTTCTCTGTTTCCATTATTGTTAATCTTATTACAAATGTAAGATTTCATTGTATTCTCCATTGAAATTCCAAAGAAATAAAATCTGAATGACATAGAAAATTAATTCTATCCCTGTTTTGCAGGTAATTCAAGTGCTGTTCGTTATATAATTTTTAAATGTCTTTGTTTGTGTTTTTACGCTAGGTTTTGACACTAGGCTTCACCTCCTAATTTGCGGTCCAGCACACAGGTTCTTTTTGGGGGTTCAGGAAACTACATGTCACCCATCATCTATGTCCATTGAAATCAGAGTCACAAAATAATAAAAAATTTAAAAAGAAAAGATCAAAAATTTTTAGTCGTATTCAAACAACAGAGGCAATGAGTTAGAAATTATTCAGTATGCCTTATGTAAAGCGGTTATTCGTAGTATTTTATGCATCCTAAATATAGTTGGTTAGAAACACACATATGTGGTTGGGCATGGTGGCTCACGCCTGTAATCCAAGCACTTTGGAGGCCAAGGCAGGCAGATCACCTGAGGTCGGGAGTTCAAGATCAGCCTGACCAACATGGTGAAACCCCATCTTAAAAAAAAATAAAAGAAAGAAAAAGAAAAAAAAAAGAAGTACACATATATATATAGTTTTATTTAGATCATATTATTTCTAATATTATCCCACTAATATGAAATCATAATCACAAGTACCACAACAGGCCCACTCATTTAATCCCTATCCAAACAGTAATTCAATATCATTTCAAAATAATTCAATCTAGCTGTTTCATAATGCTGAAATTACTTTTTTATTAGCCTCAGAATTCATAGCTTCTAGTTTTCCATTTCTCTTTTAGTTTTTTTTCTAATCCAACCTAAATATTATTTCTTAGCATGCTTCTCTCTAGAGAATAAAAGCTACATTTCACAAATATTGACATAGCTTATGTACGATCTGTGGGTACAGACGGAACATTGGCGATATCATCTGCAAGTTTCTAAAGGCGAAAATATTCTGATGTTTTCGTATCCACTAATTTACTTTTGCCTCATATGGAAGAAATGGGCTAAAATAGAAGCATATTTTCACTGTGTGTCCTGCAAGGCAAAACTGCATACACTTAATGTGGCCACTGTGGAGACTATGACTGGCATTTTAAAATGAGACACTCCTATACAATAAGCCGGGCACAGAGGGCAAATATCACGTGGTGTCACTCACTCGTGTGAGCTAAAACAGATGATCTTATGGAGACAGAGAAGAAGAGTGTATACCAGAGGCTGAGGAGGGTATGTGGGTGGGAATGAGGGATAATGAGAGGTTGGTTAATAGGTACACAGGTAGATAGATAGAGCAAGTTCTCATGTTCAGTAGCAGAGTAAAGTGACTAGTTAATAGTAGTGTGTTGTACATTTCAAAATAACTGGACTAAAGGACTTGAAATGATCCTAATACAAAGAAATTATAAATACTGGAGGTGTTAAAAAAAAAATGGATACTAATCCTGCACACATTTCCTGGATTCGTTGTCCACGTTAAACATCCAAGAGAAAATAGCATGGTAAATTTGGAGGACACAGCAAGTAGATCAAGATGTCCTACCACGATGTTCTTCAAAAGTATCTTGGCCATTCTTGGCCCTTTCCACTTCCATATACATTAGAACATCTGCTTGTCGATGTTCACACACACAGACGTGCACACACATGTACATGCACTCACATACAGAAAATTGACATTGAAGTGTATTCAATCTATAGATTAATTTGGGAAGAATAAATGTATTTATGATACTGTATATTTCAACTAGAGAATAAGTTGTATATTTTTATTTATTTTAGGCTTATTCAATTTATCTCAATAATATATTTTCTCCTTAAAATTCATATTGGTAAATTTATTCCTAAATTATTACATTTTGATGTCTTTCTAAAATGCATTTTTAAATAAGTTTATGTTTTCTAACAATTGATTGCTTGTAGAATGCTGATTTTTGTATTCTGATAGATTATTTTGTATTACCAATTTTGCTAAACTTCTTCTTAATTGTAATGATGTGTCCATAGATATTTTCATTTAACTTTTTTCCAATTTTTTCTTATTACTTCAATCAGAAAAGGTATTTAACACAGTGCTAATACTTACTAATATTCAAATTGAGACAGCAAAGGCAAAAATCAGAGTCTTTTCCAGCTAAGAGTAAGAATACTATGTTTATGGTTAAGTAACACATTAAAAATGGCTTATTCCTTATTGATTGCCATGCAGTAAAGTTTTAAATTACTTATATTAATACAAAGAGAGTTTCTTACAGGAAAAAAAAAAAAGTTAGGCATTTAACAGTAGCAACAGTGATTATACTGGATGCAGGACTGATATTTGAGACCCTTAGTCCCTAGAGGAAATATACTGGCTCTTTACAAAAAAAAAATGCACAAATTAGTGTGGGATTCTGAAATTTAACTTTATAATACATTACAGTGGGCTGGGTGCAGTGGCTCATGCCTGTAATCCCAGCACTTTGGGAGGCTGAGGCAGGTGGATCACCTGAAGTCAGGAGTTTGAGATCAGCCTGGCCAACATGGTGAAATGCTGTCTCTACTACAAATACAAAAAGTAGCTGGGCGTGGTGGTGGGCACCCATGATCCCAGCTACTTGGGAGGCTGAGGCATAAGAATTGCTTGCACCCGAGAGAGGAGCTTGTGGTGAGCTGAGATTGCACCACTGCACTCTAGCCTGCATGACAAAGTGAGACTCTGTCTCAAAATATATATATATATATGTATATATATATATATATATATTTATAATAAATAAGTAAATAAATAGAATGGTATTTTAACAAAGAGTATAATTCTATTAGAAGGTATTCAGGGAAGATATTGCAGACACATTTTCTAACTTGGGTGACTAAGTGGATGGTGTAGATACTTACGTCACAGAAACATGGAAAGATGAGGCTTGAGCTGGCTGTTAAAATTAAATAATTTTATTTTTGAGATGCTTTTTAAATTGTTTTTGTGAAAATCTCCTCCAAAATAGGTTTTACGTTATCAGTTTCGATATTGTGTGTATGTGCGTGTGTGTGTTTGTGTGCATGTGTATACAGATATATACACATATATATGCGTGGATACACACACACACGCATGTATTAAAGGTTTGGTAGCATTTTTTTTACATCAAAATACAAAGGAAGAGCAAGGACAGATGTTATAGCTTTCTTACTGCTCTGTCAGGGCAACAGACTCCTTTGCATTGCTTTTACCTGATCATCCCTAGTGTGAGATGAGACAGGAGCCTACTGGGATATGTCAGCAGCATTCTGATTTCAGGCCCAAATGAAGCAATCAAAGGAACCCAGTCAGCACAAAGGAGGAAAGTGTGACAAATGTGAGGCTAATGTGAGAATGGCAGGGAACAGGATCTCGGGCTGGAATAAGCTTGCTAAGCAGGGCTCAAGTCTGTGAAAAACCCCCTTCCAGAAGCTCTAAGGCAAAAGCTTTGTTTGTAAGCTTTAGCTCTTGTCAGAAGAAAGTATATGATCAAACTGCTCATGTATCATGTAGCTAGAGAATCTTATTTTATTAGGTCGAGTTATTAATAACAAAATATAAAAGAGAATTTTGAAATGTTTTAACAATCCATTTGAATTTTGCCTTGGAGTTTTAGCTGTATAATATATATGCCTTTATTTTCTTCAATTTTTTTAAAATCATTATTATCTTAAACCTAGTAGAAAATTTGGAACACTAATGAAAATGGTAATAACATACAGTAATACTTTTAGGTTTGTTATTTATTATATTTAAATTAAAAATGCAAAATTACATGACTTTAACTTCTTTCAGTTTTCATATTAGTTCATTTATAAAATATATTTTCTTTTATATTTTGATAAGTTAAAATTTATTTCATTTGTTATTCCTGACTTTTTAATAGTCTTCACAAGATATGCTGTGTAGAAGTCTTAATAATCAAATGTTTTAAAATTTTATGTTCTAGTCTTCCATTTCTATTTAGAGAATAAATAAATAATCAAATATTTAATTAGTTTCTCTTATGTTTCAGAATTTATGATCCCATATAAGTAAAGATCAGCCTACATTGATACTAACAGCTTGGAAGAACTTTCATACTTGGGGCAACTGCTTTCTTCGAAGTGAAAATCAGGTACACTCTTTATTCCTTTGGGGCTTTTTTTTTTTTTTTTTTTTTTTTTTTTTTTTACTTAAAATGCAATTAATTGAACTTATTTCAGTTCTATACTTATTTATTGTCAAGCCTACTGCTATTAAACATACAGTGATAAATAAAATGAACTTCTTGACCATTCTCCTGATGCAAATGAAATAGTAAGTTTGCAATAAAAATATGTTTTAAAAAAAAGCATTGCATGGTATAAACTAAAAATAAATGAGAAGGTTTTTACGTTAAATATGCTACATTTTAAATCATTTTTATAAAACTCACTGGGAAAATTATCATGAATCTAAAAAATATTCACAAAATGCAGGCAACTGCTATTTTCACAAAATTTGAAGAGAAGGGCAAAGATCTGAGTGTTTTCTTGGTTCGAAGAAATTATGCATACTTTTACTAGGGGTAGAGGTTTTCTGTCTTGAGTATGATTCAAGATTGGATCAAAAATGTTTTTCCTTTTTGTAAACATTTTGACATAGTTTCCAGATGTTAAACACACTGTTTTTTATAGGAGTATTCAACTAACTATATAACATAAGGAAAATGCTCTTTCATTCGATGTTATCTAAAATCATTAATTTTATTAAAATATATCTATACAGGGCATACACACACACACACACACACACACACAAACTAAACCAGTGAATGAGTTCATAAAATGTCTTTATCTAAATTTCACCCAATTCTCTATCTCGGGCCTGATCTATCTATTTTGAGTCTTCCTCTGATAGAGCTTTTCTTGACAACCCTAGACGATATGGTTAGGAGAATACCACAATGTGTCTGTTTCTTCAGGTATATTTATGTCTCATATTTTCAGGTATATTGTCTATGTTTATATTGACATCTACAGATTTATGAATATCTAAAGAAAATTAGTATACATTGATAGTTTACAGCAGGTTTCTGGAGGCAAACAGCCACTTCCCAAATAATAATTCAAACACAAATTAGCTGTTTTCATCTGTGAAGGTAAAATAATTTCTTTGCAATTCAGTTTTCTCATCTTTAAAATAAAGATAATAAAAGTACTTATTCCATATATTTGTAATGAAAATTAAATGTGAGAAACTATACATTTATGTATATATGTATATATTTTACAAAGGTACTTAACAAATGTAATCAGTTATATAAACATTAGCTACCCTTATTAATGTAGTTGTAGCTGTGCAAATGTATTATATCCAAGTGTATTCTACACATCATTCATTCTAATGTCGTTGTAGTGTTATGGCGTCAGGATAGTATGTAACCACGGCCTAGTTTCACTTCCCTATATTGGATTATTGTCAGACCACCAACGACTCTTTGAGGAGGTAATATTGAGTCTTCATTATTTGACCGCCTCACACACAAGGGTCCATTCACAATGTGCATTACGTAACTAAAACATATAGAGGCAAATACGACACAGAATATGCTTTTATGACTACGACCAAACTTTTCCTTGAGAAATTACTTTTTTCATATCACTACTTTCATAGAAATAATAGTAATTTTCCGAAAGCATTTTTACATGCTTTTGGATTAGAAAACATTCTCATCTAATACAAATAATTAATTCTCTTCTTAAAGTCGACCTACGAAAAAGGAAAAGCAATGAGAAGGGCACTGAATTGTGACACTAAATATGTGAAGCATTAACAAGTGTTTAACACTTGCCTACTCAGAGTACGCGTGCGCATTAATCAGAAACAAGGGTCTGCAACACGAACGCCCCGGTTCTCTGCCAGAAGTTAACTTGGCATTTGTGAGGACACAGCATCGCTCTTCTCCTTAACCTCATTTACAAAGTTCTGCTTGTAATTCTTGTATTAATTGCTCCGGTTTTTGATGAAACACTTTTCAATACCTGGCTTAAGGGTCTTTCCCGTCTCCATATTAAATTGTCCTGGCTCAGGTGCGGTGGCTCTCGCCTGTCATCCAGCGCTTTGGGAGACCAAGGCGGACGGAGCCCTTGAGGTCAGAAGTTCGAGGCCACCCTGGCCAACATGGCGAAAACCCGTGTCTACTAAAAATACAAGAAAATTACCCAGGGTTGGTGGTGAGGGACTGCAATCGCAGCTACTCAGGAGGCTGAGGTATAGGATCACTTGAGCCTGGGAGGTGGAGATTGCAGTGAGCCCAGATCGTGCCACTGCGCTCCAGCCTGGGCAAGAGAGAGAGGCTCTGTTTCACAGTAAATCAATAAACAAATAAATATATATTTAAAAACTACAAGTACATTGTCCTGGCTTAGCTTTGCTAACCAGTTCCTGTGCCCCAGGCATCCTAAATTCCGAGCATTCTCATTTCATTCTTAGGAGCACCACTTGGATGAATGACTACTGTGTGCTTCCATCTCTGTCTCTGTGTCTGTCTCGCCCCACTGACCCCCAACCCGGCTCCATCCACAGCCCCTCCCCTCCCTCCTGCCCTTGGGCGACCACCTTTCTTCACTCCTGGCCTCTCCCAGGCTCTGTCTGCTTCCGTTGCACTCCAGTAGCTAAATCACTTACTTGTATGGGAGCAGACTGCAGCCAGCCAGCACTGAAACCTTGATCAAGCCCAGTGGTTAAGCGGAAAATAAACTGAGAATGTGTAAGCATGCACACAATGAAAGCTCATTTATGGCAATAAGGTAGAGCTGGAGGGCTGACAGAGCCCACCCAATTTAGATCACTAAAATTCCCTGGGCTGGGGACACTGGGCTCTTCTGACCACCATGTTCCTCACTTTTTCTGGCTGCGGAGATACTAAGGGTTTAATGATGTAAAGGACAACGAAATATAGATTGATTCACTCCAACCTCATCTGCTGCTGATCTTGTATGTGTTTTTTTCACTGCTTTCTTGTTGGCTTGTAGTAAAATTAAGTCTAAATAAACTCATCTGAATGTGAGTAATCATTCTCACAGATCTTCAAATTTGGACTCACCTTAGGGGTATGTTTGAAGTCATGTACTTCTCACAATGAGGTTGTTATGTAGTTCAGTCTCGTTCTCTGAGGAATTTATGAGAAATTTATTAGAGAAAGGTGGTAAGATTTATATTCATAATGTAATACGATAACATGATTATATGTAACTGCCACGTTCCTTAGTCTATAGAGTTTAGATAACTCAGTATTTTTTTCACAGCAGCCTGAGTAGAGAATCATTTTTAATAAGAAATACTCCTCAGAGAAGCTACAGTTTGTCTGAGAATATTTGCCTAATAAAAAGCAATACCAGACCAGCACTGCAGTGATTGTTTTGAAGTCACCCCACTTAATACCTGTCTCACACATAGTGAGTGAAGAATTGATGTCATGTTTTTCAGACTTGTCAAAGGGAGTCATCGTTAGTGGTCCTTAGCTTGGTGGGCTTTCGCCTCGCAGGTGAGGTTAAATGTTCGAATTCAGTGTCTGTGTCTGCCTAATTTTGTACATCCTGGCATGAGGTCAAGCACGTTTGAGACACTGAATATACATTTGTTGAGTGAGAAAATAAGTGATCTGATGATAGGCTATATGTTAGATTCAAATAACACATAGAATATGATTTTTATAGAAATTCAAAGAAGGTACCATATAACTAAGATGAAGAAAAATCTGAAAATGTGTAATTGACTAAATTAGAGAGTCTCTCTCCTTTTCAGTAAAAAATTCTCTAAATTTTGAGACACTGCTTAGAAACTACTTGAAAGCAAATAGTTTTGATTTCTAAACACAACTCTAAAATAATATTAGTGAGAATGTATACCAGAATATCTGTAATATATAGGCCAGTCTGATAGTGTTCTTTTTGACATCACTTCTAATATTTTAATTCATTTTACTCATTGATTAAGTTTTTCATTTCCTGCCTTGTAAATGTAAAATATTAAAGAATTAAAAGCCATAAAGTACTTTTTTAATCTCTAAGAAGCTGTTATAAGTAATTCATAAAATTTTCTAGTGCTCCACTCAAAACACTGATAAATATGTAAAATCAATATTCAGTAGATAACTTTTGTATACAAAAGGTTTTAATACAGTTCAAATATAATACAATTTGAACATGTACAATAAAACAAAATATTAATACAGTAATTGCATATACTCTACAAGTATGAAGTTATTTTGATAAGATTTATTATCTGGGCCACTGATTTAACTTCTCTGGTTTGGATAGGTAAAAATCAGAAAGCTAAAATCAGTCTGTCCTGCCAGCCTTTGTCACTGAAATATTGCATGCTAAATGCTTACTAAACCTTATGCAAATACCTTGAGTTTATTTTAAATAATCATGGAAGTATTAATATAACTATAACATCTACTTTTAATAATACATATTTTACTCATTACATTGGAAATTTTAATGTAAACTATGAAAAACAGAATGAAATAAACTAATATTTGGGAGATAATGATGTGTATGTTAGAGATTAATAATGACATTTTCTCAGAAAAATTTATACTCATTTTTCAAGTTATTTTTCCCATTTTTAGAACTGATTGCTACATGTCATTCTCCTCTCCTTTTTATCCACAGTACCATATTGAAACTGGCATACACAAAGACCATTTTTGAAAGCTGCTGTTTTTAATCTTGACATAATCATGAAATAATTCCTCTGGTGCTTTACTTTCTCTGCTATAGCACATCAGTTGGTTTGGTGAAATGCATCTCAGAGTGTCAGTCTGAAACAGAAGGGAAACAAGTTTTCAAAGAAGTCCAACGTATTTTTTCCCTCTGTATTTGAGCTTATCTCCACCAGTACAGGTTCTCATTTACGAGCTTTCTCTCTTTGACTCTCTTTTTTGGCAAGCTACTTCAATCGTTTCTTTTCTCTTTGTTGACAGAACTAATTTTTAACAAAGAGGTAAATTTGTAAGTTCATTATGTGTTAACTTGTAGAATATCTTATTAATTACTAAGAAAATTGTTATCATTCATTCTAATTTATTTGTTACTGCAGGCTTCCTCTATAGAATATATTTTTGTTACAGAAGTGGAATAATATTCAAAAATAAATGCAAAAACAGTCCTGACAAATGACTCAACTTTCACTTCTTTCTTTTGTTCTGATGAATAAACCCTCACCTATTCCCAAGTATGTTTGTTAGAGAAATGAAGTTATCAATACATTTCCAAATATTTTTCTTCTTTCTTTTATGTTCTGGTGAATAACTCCTCACCTATTCAGAAGTATTTTTCTTAGAAAAATGCATAGTTACACAGACATTTCCAAATATTTATTTAATAAATATCTATTTCAAATTATATCAACACATATAAAGTAAATTGCATTGGGATATTAATAAGGTTTAGTTTCCTCTTATTTATTATTGTATTTGTATATTAAAACTAGCATTATCTTTGTTGTTTATATCACAGCGAGAATAATGGAGCTTTACAAACGCATCTAGTTCACAACTTATATGACTTTAGTCAAGGAAACTCTTTTCATATTTTCATATAAAGTACAAACATGCCACATGCCACACACGTATGCATACACACACACGTAAATTGATCAAACCTTTTTTTCTTAAGTCTTTATTTTACTATTACATGGGTCACCCCAAGCAGAAAATCTTCATCCTCTGTTATTAATGAAACTTACAGGTTATAATCCTGATGATCACCTGAATCTTGGCTGACAATGTAATTTGGGATTTCAATAGCTCAGGTTTTAAATAGAACCAATATACTAAAAGTAGAAATTTATTTTTACCTTTGCCTATAATAGAAAAGTTCTTATTTTGTGTATACTCATTACATATTATATAACTATTAAATGCTGAATAGTTTCATGCAATAATGTTTACTTTTCTTTTAAACATGCTTTAAAATTAGATTTGCTATACATGCCTAAAATGACTTCTCTCTCTGTGCTATTTTGAAGTAGAACATATGCATTATTCTGAAATTAATTTATGAAAAAAGAGAATAATTTTTATGTTGAAGGCACACTAAATCATTTTTCCAGAATATTCAAAATTATTCATACTATGCAATATTGAATAATCTTTACTTCAGGATCAGAGATTTTGGTGTTCAATGTTTTCACACCTACTTAAATATAATCTGTGTTTGCATAATATGTTTGAGTTAATAATCCTACTTATTCTGGTATGCCTTGATGTTAAGAAAGAGAAAGATGCCTAAAATCCGTCACCAGAGGACATCATTGACAATGAAAATAAATTCAAGATTCGTGTACCTGTAAAAATAGCTTTTCTTCTTGTCTTTTTCAAAATAATGTGGCAATTCTATTTCTAGCAATATTTAAAATGAGCCATCCTGTAAACCAAAAACGTTGTGCTATTTAACATGTAGGAATGTAGTATATAATATAACAAGCAAATATAAGAGTAACAAAAAATATAAAATATAACAAACAAATATAAGAATTTCTCTTTTTATATATATATGAATTGTTCTTATGTCTGAATGAAATACAAAAGTTTCTTCTTCAATTCTTGAATAGAAGGATTGTTGAATAGAATTGAAGGAGAAATTAAAATATATCAAACTGTACCATAGCTTACAAAACATTAAATTAAACCAAATCATAAAATGCACGACAATTCTTAAACCAGTTTAAGCATTCTAAGCCATATTTCTAGAATGACACAGGCAAACTGATCTAATAGTAATTTCCAGCTGCCTGATGGATTCCACTTACTGTTTAAGCAATGATTTGCAGAGATTCATGCTGCCAGGACTATTCATTGACTGACTCTAGTTCACAAAATACTGCTTCAATAAGCAAAAACTAACAGTTTGAATAGAGGTATATTCCAGTAGCAATTAGCTGGTGGGCTTTCAAAGAAATGATTCTATTAAATTTACCTGAGATCCTTACTACCACAGGCTCAGTAATAAGGTTTGTGTCTGCAAGTCCCAGCCCATCCAAGCCAACCTATTCATCTCAAGTATTTTGCTGAATCAGATCTTTGGTTACTTCATTGAGACCTTCAAGGTTGTGTTATTTACTTTGTCTTAGGCCCCAGTGGCATGTTGGTAGTATAATCAGATCTCTACTTATTTTCTTTACTGAATGTCTACAGAAATACTCCTTTGCCACTTGCTGTTCTATCTGCCTGCCTATTGGCTACATTGAAAGAAACTTTCTTGGTTATATATTACCATCAACAGAAAATCTAGTAAAATCTATTTTACGTATAATAAAACAGCCATAAATATTATTCTAGTGAAATGATTTTTTAATCAAATATTTACTTTTGAGTTATCAAGCATTTGATCCAAGAAAAAAAGTGTATGATCAGGGTCAGTTCTTGCTTACCTCTTAAAGGTATATACACCATAATAAAATGGAAATCACTGAACTTTTACATGTATTGATTATGTATTTTGTGTTGAATGACATTTTATTTGGTGAGAATAAGAACAAAGCATTATAAAACCACTTGACAAGAACTTAAAGTGCAGTTGAAAAAGAGAACAACACAAGAACAAAACATGCTTTATGTTATGTTAAAGGTTCTACAAGGATCTCAGATTTTCGGAGAATAACTAACAATATTTAGGCCAAAACCACCAAATAAATTATACTTGGAACATTGCAGATTGTTAGAACTAGCCAGAGAAAGTGAGCTTGTTTTACATTGAGACCTTCAAGAATACTACCAGTAAAATTTGTTCACTTTTGCCCTGATCAAAATATTCAATATTTTTCTAAAAGTAATTTTATTTAATAGCACCAGCCATAGCGCCATTCACATTGTGAAGCTCAGTGTGGTGATATTCAACACAACCTATTAAGCTCAAACAGATTTCAGACCTTTTGTCAGAGAAAAAGAAATATTTATATTAATCCATCTAATTACCATGTGATTCAAAAGAGTGCAATTAATTCCCCTTCAAAAATGCCCATTACTTTAGAAAGCCTTTCATATTCTGGGGCCCAATTCAGAAGTTACTTCCATCTAATCTTCACTGATTTCCCAGTTCAATAATGAACAATTTTGTCTCTGCATGCTTAGTGCAGTTAGGTCTAAATCTGAGTTTTTTCCACATTTATCTTACACAAAAGTTGTTGTTATTTGTATATCCCAACTCTCTACACTATAACTTACATGCTTTTGTGGGGTTTTTTGTGAGTTTATATGTAAAAGAAGGTTTTAATTATGCAGTATCTAATTATTATAGAGTGAAAGGATTTTTGAAGAAGGTTATTTTATTACTGACAGAAGACTCACGGTGTATTTAGTATCATTTGCATTATATTACATATTACAGTAAGCCTAGAAGACATTTAAGAATAGGAACTGAAACATAAAAATGTCTGCATAATATTCACCTTCATAAAGTTTACTTAGATATTAACAAATACAAATTTTGTACACAGATTCAGTGGATTTAAAGGAAATTTTATTTATATATTTATGCAATAATTATACATGTTTACAGGGTACTATGTAATTTTTTTTTGAAATGGAATTTCACTCTTGTAACCCAGGCTGCAGTGCAATGGCAAGATCTAAGCTCACTGAAATCTCCGCCTCTCGATTTCAAGTGACTCTCCTGTGTCAGCCTCCCAAGTGGCTGGAGTTACAGGCATGGACCACCATGCCTGGCTAACTTCGTATTTTTAGTACAGACAGGGTTTCTCCTTGTTGGTCAAGCTGGTCTAGAACTTCTGACCTCAGGTGATCCGCCCACCTCGGCCTCCCAAAGTGCTGGGATTGCAGGCATGAGCCACAGCGCCCAGCCTATGTAATGTTTTAATACTTATAAACATAGAATAATAATCAAATAGAGGTAATTATCATATTCATTACTTGAAACATATCATTTCTTTCTGGTGACAACATTCTAATTGTTCTCTTCTAGCTGTCTTGAAATATGAACATTATTATTTGCTAAAGTCACCCTACTGTGTAGTAGAACACCAAAACTTACTCTTTCTGGCTGTAACTTTGTACTAACTGACTACCATCTCTCAGTCTTCCCACTCCCTCCCTCACTCTGGTAACAACCACATGACTCGACTTCTATGAAATCAATGTTTTAGATTCCACATATGACTGAGAAATGTGGTGTTTGTCTTTCTATGCCTGGCTTATTTCAATTACCATAGTGTCTTCCAAATTCATCCATGTTGCTGCAAATGACAGAGTTTCATTCTTTTTTATGGTTGACTAGTATTCCATTATGTGTGCATACATTTTATTTATTCATTTATCTGTTGATGGACACTAAGGTTGATTCCATGTGTTGGGTAATGTGAATGGTGCTGAAAAAGCATGAGTATTCAATGTCTCTTTGAATACTGATTCCATTACCTTTGTATATATCCTCAGTAATGGAATTGCTATACCATAAGTAGTTCTGTTCGTAATTTTTGGAGGAAACTCTACAACATTTTCCATAGTGGCCATACTAATTTACATTCTCACCAAAAGCATATAAAGTTTCCTCTTCCCTGCATCCTCACCAGCATTTTTTTTGTCTTTATGATAATAGCCATTCTAGCTGCGGTGAAGTGATATGTCATTGTGGTTTTGATTTGCATTTTTCTGATGATTAATGATGTTGAGCAGTTTTTCTTATATTGGTTGGCCACTAGTGCATCTCTCCTTTTGAGAGATGTCTACTCAGATGTAATCTGTCTACTCAGACTATTTTTTGCTATTGACTTGTTTGAGTTCCTTATCTATTCTGGGGGTAAAATAACCTTGCAAAATCTAGCCCCTCAAAAAATAAATAAATTCCTTGATACAATATCCAAATATCCTTTAGCTCAATCTCATTGTTAGAAAAATTGTTGCTATAAATTCTGAAATTTTTCATTGTTCTCTGAGTTTATAATGCACTGTAGTCTGGAATTTTTTCAACTAAGATGATATAAAATTAACGCCTCCTGTCTTATTTTCTCAGTTCTTCAGCTCTCCATTTAGCTTATTCCTATGTATTTTTTAAGTTTCTCCTTTAAAAGACAAGTTATCTGGGATTTTAATTCTTCTTTTCTTCTCTATTGTAATGCCTCTCTATATTAAGATAAAAGATTTATAAAGATACGCTAAAGGAAATTGGATGAAACTTTAGCAAAGAAATATGTTCTAAAAAAGCATTGGAGAAACCACGAAGAAATGTAGAGACTATTTAGTGGGAGAAGCAGCAAAGAAGAAGGGCAAATTCAGATAGCAGCTGCTGCAAGGAGGCAGGTTATGAGAGATCCCTCTCAGCATGCTGCTTTGCTAGTTCTCCCACTCCTGTAGTTTATGTGGCTTATTCGGAGGGTTGATAAAAGAGGTAACAAACTGTAAGTGGTGATGTAGGAGGCCTAATGTGCAAACCTGAGTGCAAAACAGGAGGCAATAGCAGGAAGTGTGCAGAGAAAAACTGCCAGTTAATTTGAAGCTGAGTTAAAAGGAAAATGTTATCTCTTCCCAACATTTGACCTGCACCAAAATGGAGTTCAAGCAATGCCAGAGTGCTTAACACAGAGCCGAATACATCCCAAGTAGTGACCCTTTCAAGGAATAACCTATCAATCAGTGCAGTGCAGATGCAGGAAACTCATTAATTGTAATTTTTGAAGATTTCTGTTTTTCAATGCAATACTTCCTCTGACACTTTAAATCTGATCAAAATAATGTCTCTGTTAATTAATCATGTTAACACAACTTTGTGGCATATACATTTGTTTGGCATTTTAATTATCTGCATTAGTAATGGGATGGGAAATTTTGTCTCTACTCTGTAAAATACTGTCAAGAAAATCAGTCATTAAAATATGAATGCATTATAGATAATATGTTTGAGTGACTAAATTAATATACTATTCTTCAAAATTGTTGTCTTATAGTCTCTAATTTTATAGTATATTCACAGTTATGTATGTTATAAACACATCTAACTCTTTTTGAATATTGTTATAAAAACAGTAAAAGCTAAGTAATAACTAAACAAGGAATTTTGAGAATGCCAATGATAATAACCAGAGAAAAGTGCCTGAATTTCATGTGTGCCTGCTAGCAGATCCTAAGGATATTTGTTGGGGAGTGTTATTTTATTTTTTTAGGAGGACAATTTTACTTGCTGCTACTTGTCAGCAAGTACATTTTCTGGAAAGATTCCAAGGATAGCAAAAAACAATGACAAATTATCTTGGACAAAAATATGTGATACCTATTAATGTATCAGATTTTTCATAATTCTGAGAACAACCAACATACACAAAGAGTAAAAGAAAGAAAATTAATGGAAAGAGAAAACATTGTCAATTGCCTGAAAATAAATTTAAAATTTTTTAGAAAAAATTGAGTTGAAAATGAGAAATAATACACAATAATACAAATTATTCCATAGTATATTATTCCTATATTCCAAATATTCCTAGGCTGATGTTGCATTATTTTTCTTACACATGGAGATTGGAATAATCCTAAGAGCTTTCAATTCCCCTCTCACATAAATTACTTAGGCTTTTGTTTGAATTACATTAGTTTGTAAGCATATTGGGAGATAATTTAAGCTAATTTTTGAGAAATATGCTTGAGATATATATTGTTTCCTTAATAGAGTATTAGTTAGACAAGAGGAATAAGCTTTAGTGATCTATGGCACAGACTGGTGACTATAATAAGTAATAATGCATATATATTTCATAATTGTTTAAAAAAGTGGATTTTAAATGTTTTACCAAAAAAATAAGTACATACAAGGATGAATTTGTTAATTAGCCTGATTTAATCCTTCTACGTTATAACATCTATCAAGACATTATATTGTATACTGTAAATATATACAGTTATTATTCATTTATAAATAAGAAAATTAAAAAGTAATTACAGCTGAAAAAATAATTAAGATATATAGGTCCTCTGTGCTCTCTGTGATGTGTTGTGATAGTATTCATATGAATTTGTGTAATTGTACTGCATTCATATGTTGAAATATAATTTGTTGCATGTTTTGGATACATTTGTATCATATCACTCATGCTATCTGGTTATTTGGTCCTTGTGTGGATAATCGTGCTTCAATAATATGATAGGTAATTTGTCTAAGATAATTTTGTGTTATGTTTAGAAACTGAACTAAAGATGAATGTGGGAAGGTTTAACCAAAACTTCCATAAATTATAAAGCGATCTAGAATAAACTCTAAAACATCATTCAAACTGTCAGCCAAACAGCTGCTGTACTAATGAGGAAAGGAGAGTTTGATGTAGAGTACATCTGCATTCCTTTTTCTGCTTGTAACTCATTAGAGAGTTTATCTGTTGACATCAAAAACTATTTCTTTAAACTATGATAGATGCAGTTAAAATAAAATACTAGCCATGTAGTTGTCTATAAATAAAACAAAAAGTTATACAGGGCTTTATTAATACATGTTAAGATGCTATGGCATTTGTTTATTGATGGGCTTAATGAAATGCAGTTTAGTCAATTTGAAGTTATGTAATCATATAATAATATTTTAATTTTACAAGTAATTATTCAGATGTTGCTTGTATTTGGTTAATTGGGTTTCCATTTACAAATAAAGCATTATTATGTTTCTTTCATCATAATTGAAAACATAGTTCATCCATTTTATAATTTTTAAAAATGACAGTTAGGTGAGGTAGCTCATGGCTGTAATCCCAGCATTTTGGAAGGCCGAGGCAGGCAGATCACATGAAGTCAGCAGTTCGAGACCAACCTGGGCTACATGGTGAAATCCCATCTCTACTAAAAATACAAAAATTAGCCAGGCTTGGTGGTATGCACCTGTAATCCCGGCTTCTCAGGAGGCTGAGGCAGAGAATCTGTTGAACCCAGGAGGCTGAGGTTGCAGTGAGCCAAGGTCCCACCACTGCACTCCAGTCTGCGCGACAGTGAGCCCCTGCTAGAGAAAGCAAAACACAAGAAGATACACTGATATTTCAAGCCATTAACAAGACATTACTATAGTTCAATAGCATAGTCATGAAATAGTGGCTGTGGTTTCAGCCATCCCAGGTATGCGTCTTTAAGTGAAATATTTATTATGCTCTTGTGAAAGTTGCAAATACCAAGATGAAATTATCTTTTTAGACCCAGATAAAATAAGGCCAAGAAGTTTTGAAAGAGGATGATCGGTTTACAGGTGTGAGATAAGAACTGTTGCTATAGAACTGGTTCCAAGGATTTTCTAAAATCCTTTGGCATCCTTCTGCTTCGATAATGTTTATCCGTAGACATTCTTTAGGAGTGCAGTCATTCAGGTAAAATGTCCTCTGAAGAACACTTGCCTGTTAATGGTATCTTCATTAATAAACTGAAAACACCTCTGGCTTTGAACCTATGGAACTAATGAACTCTGTTTCCAAGCGGCTTATGTAAATCTCTTTTTCCTAATGAAAACTCACCATTGTCCTTCCCTCACCAAATGCACTGGTGGCTTGCCATTTCATGCATTCTAGGTTATAATCCTTATTTCTATTCCTGAGTAAAGCCAACATATTTAGAAATAATTTTCTCTAGTGTCTTTTTTACATTGATACTATGATCTGATGTTATTAGTCATAGTCCATTGTAAGTATTGACATAGTAATTACCTAACACCTAGTAGAAAGCTCTGTAGTTCAGCTATGCTGCTTCTGTCCTATAGAACACACCTTGCAAATCACATTACGTGTGGTGAACCTAAGGAAGATCTCTCAGAAAATTTCTTCATATGATTAAATGCTGATGTTGATTGTATTATACTTGAAGTATTAATCTGTCTTAGTCAGTTTGGATTGCTATAACAAAATGCCATAAACTGGGTAGCTTTAAAAAACCAACATTTATATCTCATAGCCTAAGGGCTTCATCGTGGTCAGGTGGTGGGGTAGGGTCTTCTTCCTAGCTTGTAGACACTGCCTCCTTTTCCATATCCTTGCATGGCAGAGAGAGAAAGCTCTGGTGTTGCTTTCATTCTTATCTGAAGACACTAATCTCGCCGTTGGAGCCTTACCCTCTTACCTCCATCTAGCCTTAATCACCTCCCAAAGACCTTACTTACTGATACTATTACATTGGAAGTAATGTGCCAACATATGAATTTTAGGGAGCCACATTTTGTTCATAACATAATCTATGCGTTTTCTCTACCTTTTCACCACATTCTGTTCTCTGATTGGTAATCCAAGGTCAGTATTTTACATCTCCTAATCTCCATCTGGATCAAAATAAGGAAAAAGTAATGCAATATAATAAAGTCTCTACAGTAATAAAAACTCAGTGAAATCAAGATTCAGACTTCACCATGTGCAGTACAGAAAGATTTCTGTAAGAGTTCTCAGAATTTATGTTTTTACTTTCATTTTGTAGATTATGGTTATTTTCTTTCTTTTTTTTTTCTATTATTGAAACTAAGTCATACTAGAATTATGTGAGGCTGAAGGGAAATTAATGTGGAACACTCACATTAAAAAGTGGAGAGACTTGAGGCCTAAATAAAAAGAAATATGTTCAACCTCTAGGATTAAAAAATAAAATAGACATGATTTAGCATCTAAGTGTTTTCCTGTGTGGCCTCCTTACCACCTCATTGCCCACTCACAACCTAACACTCTCCTTTATAACACATTAGTCAAAATGTCTCCTCTTCCATTTATTCAATGGGGTTTTAAAGCAATTAGAAGACTGTTGTAGGTTTAACTGTGCAATTCCAGAGTTCATGTGGGGAAGCCCCAATAGCCAAGTATATAAAAATGTGTTCTTATTTGGAAATATAGCTGTTGCTGGTGTAAATAGTTAGTATGAGGTCACACTGGAGTAGAATAGGCCCCAGATCTAATATGACTGGTGACCTTATAAAAATGAAACACTTGGGCACAGACACACACACAGGGAGAAGTAAACTAACACAAACTTTGTTTTAAGAAGTATTGAATCAACTGGGCAGTTAGCCCACTTGTGGAACACTGAGACATTGTCAGGACTCATCCAGAACTTTTTTGTTCTTTGTTACGAGAATGTCTTCACAATGGACTGACACTAGATTAATAATATCTTCACTTATTTTAACTTTTTTAAAGAGTTGTGAAAACTGTTTTAATGCCATGCCTGATCAGCAAGTGTAGAAAATATCCTTGATGATGAATGCATAATTGCATTCCTTTTAACTCTGTATATCTCTTTGGCAAGAACTGACCATGTTGGTCACTTTAGCTAAGTACCACAGTTAGCTCAATAATGAGTAAACATTTTTAGTATGGAGCGAGCAGAGGAATTCATATATATCTGCATATGTTATATCTCAGTGTTGCACATAAAACATTGGTCTGTTGCATAACAGTGATTTACACTAGGATAAGTCAAAGTACTATAATTTTTACCAATATTTAAATACTCAGTGACTGAAACCTTTCCTAAAGATTTTTAAAAGAATGCAACAATCCTTAGAAGTTTTGAAATTCAACATAAATTAAGATCTGCTTTCCTTATAAAATTCTGTGGTTACAAACGTGATTTGTATTATGTAGTTGAATTTACTCTAGCTCCAATGAATTTGAAAAATAATAACATATGTATTTTAAAATCAATTTAAATTTAAAATCTTCACTCAACAAGGTAACATGTTTCATGTAGTAAGTCTGGCAGCTTTTAAATTCCTGACCGTTTTTGACCTCATAAGCTTCCTATCTGACATATTGTTTTAAAATTTTATGACATTTTGAAAGCTGTTACAATACCCTTCTGGGTTGCTTTAAAGCAACAACATAAACACTGAAGAAAATGTCTTTCAAGGGTAATTTAGGATAAAAAACACTTATAAAAATAAATTTGGAAGCACAGAATCATCCTAAATCACAATTAGTGTTTCTTTTTTTTCAACTTTGATGCTACATGATGATCTTCCTAACGACTTCAAAGTGTTAGTATAGCTTTAGAAAGAGACTGATTTAGCTATTGCCTGTGTAACTGACCCCCCAAAATGACACGTAAATATATACAAATTAAATCTTTTTACTTTTATGATTAACCATAAACAAAAAATGCATCCTGAAATGGATTATTATAACCATTTTCATGTTTTTTAAAAACTAGAAATAAAGAGAACTTAAGAATACTGTAACTGTTTCTAATTTAGCTATTGCTTTCATGTGAAAAAAGCCTAGCCCCTGATGAAGCTCTATAAAATTAAATAACCACACAACAATAAAAACAACGTGCAATATTTAAGATGGTTTAGGAGAATCGAGAAATATTAAGAACAAAGTCAATTCACTGCAGTATTCAGAACTGAATTTAGAATAGGTATGCTACACGATACCATCTAGTGACATGGTTAATTTGGATAATTACTTTGACTTTAAAAAGTGTCATTTTTACCTTTGATATTCTGTGGAACTCACTCCTGAAATTGTGTATTGTGTTAAAGCATTAAATTTCTATTGGCAGCATCCTTTAGTAAGGATTAATTCAGTAACTATATCTTCTCATAGATTCTCCAAACCCAACAGATAAGACTAGGACGATTACTTAGCTGGAGAGTAGAACAATATAAGTAAGAAAAATACTTTATCTTAACCTAGAGTTGTGGAAAAATTATTCTAAAACATAGCAGGTCAAAATAACCACCATCCTTTGCTCACGATTTTTGTGAAATGGGAAACCAGACACAGTTTAACTAGACGTCTCTTACTCAAGTTTTCTCATGAAATTTCAGGCAAGCTGTCAGCTAAGGCTTTGGTCTTTTTGGAAGAGTTCACTGGTGATATGAATCTGCTCCCTAGCTCATTCGTGTGGCTACTGGCATGCCCTGATTTATCATCATGTGGGCATCTCCAGGGTTGCCTGATGACGGGCAAGTGACTTTCCCTCAGACAGGTAATACAACGGAAAGGAGAGAAAACACGCAAGACAGAAAGTGCCGTTTTTTAAAAATAACCTAAATTCAGAATGATATCCCTTAATCTCTGCGATGTTTTATTTGTTAGAAGTGAATAAATGAGGCTGGGTGCCGTGGCTTATGCCTGTAATCCCAGCACTTTGGGAGGCCAAGGTGGGCACATTACTTGAGGTCAGAGTTCGAGACCAACCTGCCCAACCTGGCAAAAACCCATCTCTACTAAAAGTCCAAAAATTATCCAGGCATGGTGGCATGCACCTGTAATCCCAGATACTTGGGAAGCCGAGTCAGGAGAACTTGATCCAGCAGGCAGATGCTTCAATAAGCCAAGATCTCACCACTGCACTCCAGCCTGGGCAACAGAGAGAGACTCCATTTCAAAAAAAAGAAGTGAATCAAGGAGTCTAGCCCACACTAAGGGCATAAGGGGATTAGAGGGGTCCCAGTAAAAGAGGATCATTGGGGCAACCTTATAGTCTGCCTAACACAGACATTAGGGTCATTAGGGTCCACGTATAGGCCCAGTACCTACTTTAGCAACATAAAGGGTACAGAGGTGTTTGGAAAATAAAATTTTGCATGCACACATGCATATGTATAGCATTCTACAGCTGTTTTAAAATATTGTGTATTTTATAACACTTTTCACTTATCAAATTAGGTAATATACTGAATGCTAGCAAAATAAGGGACATTTGGATCGTGATACGAGGAAAGAAGACTCCTGCTTTAGGAATTCACAATAGCAAGGCAGTATGGTAATAGTCATATTTGCATAAAGCACAAGGCTACATAGAATTCATTCAAGAGAGACCTCATTTATAGGCCCTAAAAGTAAAACAGCAACAACAAAAAATATTAGAATAGAATTTAACCTCTACCTTTATGATGGAAACAGTTCAAGTTAAGTATTCATCATGAAGAAGGAGAGGGAAATTCTCTGAGTCTCTCATTGTCCTTTGTTATGAGATCACTTCATTTTCAGCATTTAATACTGTTTCTTGAATTCTTCTAGCAGATCTATCATTACTGCAAATATATTTATGAGGATGCTGTAAAAATAAAGAGTAAATCTGACTCTCAACAGAATAGCTATCAAAATTAATTGCTGTAATTTTCACATTTGTATCTGACAAAAGTGATTCTCCTAATTAGAGATTAAAAGTGTTGAAATTAAAATAGACAAAAATTCATTCAATCATAATTGCATGGAAAGAGAATCACTGAAAAATTTAAGAATTAGATACTTGATAACTTACTTCTAAATATTAAATATCAGAAAATCCTGATATAGAGTGATTGGTAAAAAAAGATTTGTGATCCGTAGATTTTAAACTCAACCAGATGTCAATCATATGTAATAAAGCAAAAGGCATATATGATAACAGATTCAATAATTGAAAAAACATAGCCCCATGTATATTTATTGAGGGAAAAATAAGGATTTGATCCATCTATTTATAAGAGTAGGCAATACTAAAGAATTCTAGAATAGAAAAATTATAGTATAAAAATACATACAGTAATGATTGAAAGGAAGGACATTGTAGTATGTCCAAACGCACGTTATTAATGTGCAAACAAAACATAATAGAAAAGCCATACATAATTTTTGAATAAAAATATGTCAAACCAAATAAAATTTAGTATTACAATGTGTTTTTGAAGTCTCACATATTGCCAATTAATAAGAGTTTCAGAAGGGCATAGGAAATAAAGAACTTACAGGTTTTTGCATATGTGACTGCCTATAGATATTCTTTTCTTGCCATTAGAAAATTATGTAAATAAAGGTACAATAATTTAAATTGTAAATCTACTACTTGAAATATAGAAATGTGATTTTCTTTTTTTTATAATTATACTTTAACTTCTGGAGTACATGTGCAGAACGTGCAGTTTTGTTACATAGCTATACACGTGCCATGGTGGTTTGCTGCATCCATCCCCCCATCATCTACATTAGATATTCTCCTAAAGTTATTCCTCCCCAATCCCCCCACCCCCTGCTTTCCCTCCCCCAGCCCCCAATGCCCCAACAGGCCCATGTGTGATGTTCCCCTTCCTGTGTCCATGTGTTATTGTTCAACACCCACTTATAAGTGAGAACATGCAAAGATTTAAACATAAGACCTAACACCATAAAAACCCTAGAAGAAAACCTAGGCAATACCATTCAGGACATAGGCATAGGCAAGGACTTTATGACTAAAACACCAAAAGCAAGTAAAACAAAAGCCAAAATAGGCAAATGGGATCTAATTAAACTTAAGAGCTTCTGCACAGCAAAGGAAACTACTTAGAGTGAACCGGCAACTTACAGAATGAGAAATGTGATTTTCAATTGCTAGTCTTCAGTAACATTCCTATGCCCCAGCCCAGTGAGGTCCTTCTGGTTCTTACCGTATCTATACTATATGTAGTGTTTGATGCTATTAAAATTTCCTTTCCTCTAGGAAAGATCTTTGGCTCCAAAATGCCATGCCCCCTAGCTTCTCCTACCTCTCATTCTCACTTTTCTTCCTTGGAACCAATTATCTTTGAACACCTCTGAAATGTTGGTATTTCCTAATCGTTATCCCTTTGCCTGGTTCTCAGGTTTTAGCCATCTGGGTAAACTCAAGCTTATGTTAATATCTACTTAGAATATGTTAATGACTCTGAAATAGTATGCTTACATCTGATTTTTGCCTACAATCCATATGCAACAGGGGAGACATCACTGTCAGTATTTTCCTTTAGTACTTGAAACTAAACATATTCCCAACCAAAATGATTAAAATATATATACATATGTGTATACATATACATATATATATATATATATGTATTCCCTATGACTGGAGAATATATATTCCATATTATTTGATAAATACAATAGAAAATAGTTTTAAAAAATAAAAATTGTGATCTTCTGTTTTGCCAGTCTGTTTGCATTTCATTTTTTGCATGTTAATAAATTTCAAGTGTGTTTTTAATTTTTACTGTCATTAAATTTAAATAAAATAAAATGTAAAAATATGCTGAATACTTCCTAAATTCTTAGATTTTTAAATTAAATTGATTATTGAACATATTATAAATGATAAAAGAAAAGCAAATTTTAAAAAAAACATAAAAATGCACCAAAAACTTATGATGTGCAAGTAATATGTCTGCTTTACAAACAGATTAAAATAAATTTGTTTACTTTTACAATAAAATAATTTTAACTTAAGTAAAATTTTAAAATAAAGCTCTGTGATTTCAATAATAAATACATCTGTAATATAATGATCTAGAATGTATAGAGCCAAGAGTAGTAGAGAAGGTTTTCAAATCTGCCTATAATGGACAACATTGCATCATACCAGCCCACTCACCAATAAAACTAGGAAAACTTACAAAAAAATAACATTTTTCTTTGCGGTCATCAATAAACCACCCGCAGAACAAGTATTTCAGGGACCAAAATCCTGAAGACAATGGAAGGACACTGAGATATGAAAAATATTTGGTTTCAGTTTGTCTTCACTGTATTTGCTCATTATGTAAAGACTGAGGAGAGTCTAAGCAGTTGAGCCAAATTTATGACAGTTCTATAAGTTCATAGGAACAAAACTGGAGTTCAGGACCCACTAAGAAACAAGGGACCTGGTAAACACTGCAGGATTACTAATTGGACCATAAAGGGCAAAGCAACATAGGCCAACTCATCCCAAAACTAAAACCGTTTTTAACAAATTCATTTAGAAATTTGATTATTACTTGTCTTGACTTGAATTGTTTTTCTAAAATCAAAAGAAACTCTGATCTAGTTGAAGATATTGTGATTCAAAAATGATCTACACTTCAAATTTTCCTTAAAGATTTTATACATGATAGAAAACATGTTTCATCCCACATGTCTAATCAAAACTAATTAGATTTCTAAAAATGTGTGAGTTAATAAAAAAGGAAAAACAGGATATAATCCTACATAAAATTTAGATATTTGAATTATATGCAGTGATTAAAATAATTGTGACTACGTTGTTCTAGTAAATGGAGAATAAAATTGAGAACTTGAGAAGAAATTTGGAAGTTTTACAAAGTAATTAAATAAAATAACTGAAGTTATAAACCCAGTAGATTGATATATTATATTAGATGTAGCTAAAGAAAAATTTAATGAACTGAAAGACAGGTTAAGAAAAAAGGTAGATGGTCATGTATATATTTAAAGAAATTGGAAATAGTGAAAAAAGCATAAAAGCATGAGATATGTATGAAACACAACAAATCACAATCATACATATGATCAGAGTCTACAAATACAGAAGGAAGAGAATGAAACAGAAGCCCTTCTTGGATTAAAACATGCAGGCAGATTTTTCAAAACTGATGCATATTGTAATGATTCTTGAAACTAAAGTTTCAAGTTAATAGAAAAAATATTGAAAAAGTATACATATATAAATATTCATAATAAACAATAAGTCTAAAATTAAAAAAGAAAATAGAATCTAGAAACAGGAGAAATATAAACAAGTAGCTAATATTAAACTATAAAAAAAGCAAATCTAAGCATAAAAATACAAAATTAATAAAAAAATTTTTTACATTAAATACAAACAGAGTAAACATTCCAATTAAAAGACAATGCTTGTTAGAATAGATACAAAAGTAAATTAAAACAATTCTATGTTGTTTTCAGGGTACATACTTTTAATATGAGAAAGTTCAAAACCAAAAAATCTAAAAATATATGGCATAAAAACATAAAACACAGGAAAGCTATTGTAACCATATTAATGTGAAACAAAGTCAACATTAAGGTGAAGGCATCCCTAACAATATAAAAAAGGAGTAATTTTAAGAGTCAGTCCTCTAGAAGGCAAAACACCTAGAAATCTGATGCATCCTATATCATAATCTCAAATATAAAGTAATAAATACAAATGGAAGCACAGCCCATGCTTATGGATTGGAAGCATCAATATTGTTAAAATGACCAACCTGCCCTAAGCAATCTACAGATTCAACACAATTACCGTCAAATTACCAATGTTAGTTTTCACAGAATTTAAAAGGCAATTCTAAAATTCATATGGAATGAGAAAAGAGCCCAGATAGTCAGACAGAGTCAAAAATATATAGAATGGGGTAATGATATCTTATTTAATAAATGGTGCTAAGACAATTAAATAGCCATTACATTCAATACATTGAACTGTATTACAAGGCTACAGTAATCAAAATAGCATGGTACTGGTACCAAAACAGAGATATAGACCAATAGAACTGGAACAGAACTGGGGCCTCAGAAAGAATGCCACACACCTACAACCGTCTGATCTGATCTTTGACAAACCTGAGAAAAACAAGCAATGTTAAGGATTCCCTATTTAATAAATGGTGCTGGGAAAACTGGCTAGCCATATGCAGAAAGCTGAAACTGGATCCCTTCCTTATACCTTATACAAAAATTAACTCTAGATAAATTAAAGATTTAAACATGAGGCCTACCACCATAAAAACTCTAGAAGAAAACCTAGGCAATACTATTCAGGACACAGGCATGGGCAAGGACTTCATGACTAATGAAGTGGACTTCATGATTGATGGGTACACTTCATGTCTACCCATAATAGACAAAGGGCTATTATCCAGAATGTAGAGACCTTAAACAAACTGACAAGCAAAAAACAACCCCATCAAAAAGTGGGCAAAGGATGTGAAAAGACACTTTTCAAAAGAAGACAATTATGCATCCAACAAACATATTGAAAAAAGCTCATCCTCACTGGTCATTAGAGAAATGCAAATCAAAACCACATTGAGATACCATCTCACACCAGTTAGAATGGCACCGCATGTTCTCACTCTTAAGTGGGAGTCGAACAATGAGAACACATGGACGTGGGGAACATCACACACCTGGGCCTGTCAGGGGGTGGGGAGCAGGAGAAGGGAGAGCATTCGGACAAATACCTAATGCATGCTGGGCTTAAACCTAGATGATGGGTTGTTGGGTGCAGCAAACCACCATGGCACATGTATACCTATGTAACAATCCTGCACATTCAGTACATGTATCCCAGAACTTAAAGTTTAAAAAAAAAAAAAGACTTAGAGTCTAATAATGCCAGATAAGTATCAGTGTGCATCTGTTTGTTTTTTTTTGTTTTGTTTTGTTTTGTTTTTGACCTAGAGCCAAGAGTATTTCTGCTTATATACATGAAGGAGGACATGGTAGATGCTCCAGAACCTCAAATTATATGCATCAGTATTTACATCTGATTTTACTTATTAGTCAAGAAATATTTATTGGGAACTTCTCTATTGTGGACACTTTGTTTATGCTGAAGACAATGTTTTTTCACAGTTCCTGAACTAATAAGACTACTGGGTGGTCCCTTTTTACAGAGATGACTCAGAATGTATAATCATTCTACCTACTTTTCATGAACCACTATTGAACTTGACTATCTCCAGCTCCACAAATCGTCAACAAACTATTAAGGAATAGTTAGGTATAATGTCTAATTATATATTAATAATCTAATGGCATGACCAGGTGAGTTGCATTAAAAATGTGTAATTGAGAATAAATATATTATTATTTCTTAAAAATAGGTAAAAGGAGACTTAATATGATTATTTAAATAAAGTATACAAATTTAAAAATATAATATTATTTACAAAATATATTTAAAAAGGTAAAGCATGCATTATCTGGTTAAAAATTATCTTCAGTGAGCAAATAGGCTTTTGCGTTATGATGAGATATGTGAAACAGTTTCATTAAATATAAGGTCAAGAAGACGTTTTATCAACAATAAGAATCAGCATTCCTAGTATTTGTGATTAATATCATTTATTAATATTTACCACACACCATTTTTAATGTCTTTTAGATGTCACCTCATTCAATTTATTTGAAATCCTAATAGACTGATTCAGATTTTACAGGTCATGTGCCTGAGACTTAGAATGCAGAAGCAAAGATAGACCCAGGATTTGAACCCACATATGTCTCACTTTACACACTGTGTTCCTAGTCAACATTAACACACAGGATGATCCAAACATTTGCTATCCCCATTATTTAGCTTATTGCCTGTCAATGTAATAAGACTAAAATTCATCATAACGTAATGAGTTACAATTCTGGAGTAGACCCAATTAGCATTAATTTTCGACGCACCACACTGTTTAAATAAAATTAAAATATGTAATTGTTTGTTCTATATGAATAAACTGTCTCCAGTTGCACACAGAAAGAACTGGTAACAGGAGCTGACTTTGAAAAAGGGAACAGTGTGATGAGTGGTAGGAGCAAAATGAAGATTCACTTTAACTGTATAACCTCTGGAGTTTTTGAATTTCAATGTCTTTACCTATTGAGAAAATACATTATCAAAAAGGAGAAAAATATTACAAGTTACTGACATAACTTTTTCTAATGGTTTCATAATGCATATTTCTAACATGGTTCCATTTAACTTTAGAGTTTGTCAGAAAAATCGAGAAAATGAGGAACAGTTTTGTATCCTGGAAAAAAGCATCGGGTCATAGGAGTAGGTCTGAATCCTCAGCTAATAGTTTGAGCCTCAGATGTCGGCAGTATTTACTAGGGAAAGTAATTTAATTCCTAAACTTGTTTTATGTTTGTGTTTTTAATCTGTAAAATGGAGATAATAAGTCCTACCTTTAGAATTATTATTCATTTCACTGATAGAATGTCATATGAGATATTAGATGCTTGTTGTGGGTAACAATGGGCATAAAAATAAAAACTGGTTTCTTTTGGATTGTGATAACATGAGATTTATTACTATGGTAGTTTGATCAAATGTCAAGTCAAAATAGTTAATTATGAAAAAATCGTCATAAAATATTCATAATTATCTAGAATAATGCTGCAAAGCCAAATCTATTTATTTTACTTCTAAAAATATATTTACTTCCAAATTATATTGCTTGGATTTAAATGTTTATTTTTATTAGAACTAACACCATGAAATAAATATATGAAGCAAAATTCTGTCATTTGTTTTTCACAACTCTCAGTAATATGTGTATACGTTTTTTGCTTTGTACTGAAGGAAAAATGAGGCCTTTGACTTTTGCAAGAAAACCAGTTATATAGCTAAAATAATGCTGCAAACACACGTCATAGAAATATGCAACAATGAATTTGCTTGAAATTGTTATTTTTTCTACTCTCAATGAAAATCCAATTTCCATTTTAATGAAGTTTTCTGCAAACACCATATATAAAAATATATATTTTTTAATAATATCTATGCTAGTTCTATTCTTTAAGAAAAATAAGTATTTTTATTTGTGCTGCATCAATCCTATCTATATATTAAAGATTGGTCTTTGTATAGAAACATGACATTATTTATCAGCCATAAACTGGGCAAGCACACTTAGTTGTTTTGTTAGTAAAAGTTAACATTTTTCCCCGAGCGGTCTTTGTCCACACATCAATACTCTTTAGTAACAAATAGAATACTTTTGTGAGATGTGAATATTTGCAGGTCCATGACTAGAGGAAGCAATTGTTATGTTTGTGATTTAATCAGGACTTTATATCAGAAAAGAAAATAATTTAAGAAAACAATGAAGTAGTTTATTATAACTGCATTATTTTAAACTTTGACAATGGAGCTACAGCTGTTTTATACAAACAAATAATACTTTTACACCATGAATAAAAAAAGAGATAAATAAACATAAAACTAACTTTCGATTTGTTGAAAAATAGTTGTTTGCTATTTGCAGTGTTTCTTAAAAACAGTTTACTTCACATAGACCAGTATTATTACTCTTAACGCTTCCTGTTGTTCTGCAGGATGTCAAAATCTTAGAAGAGGGGTTAATAACATATTAAATAACAAAGAAAAATGATTTGATGTCATTCTCTATCTTTATTTCAGAGTTATTATGTCATTTATTCATTCATTTAGCAGAAAATTGGACCTTATTAATTGCAAAAAATGTAAATATGAAGGTAGACATCGCAGGACTGAGACTATAGGTGGATTTGCATCCCTGTGTATGATCATAGTTATGTGACTCTATCTATATTTATTTTTATATAAGTAATTAAGTTAATAAAGATCCCATCAAGGCAAGAAATGGTATCATACAAAGACTTACCATTAATAGAAGCAAATAAACAAAAAGCAAGTAAGGCTAAAATGCTATGATAGCACTGTATTGTGGAAATACAATTACTTATTTCTTCAGAGTCTGGCTACAAACACAGAAATTCTTGAAATAATTTTAAAAAGCACACAGTCAAATACAAAAAATGATCAATAATACTTGAATGCAAAACAAAAACAAAAATATTTGAAATAAACGTACAATTGAATACAAGTATTAAAGATTAATAAATATATCCAGGAATTTCAATTGCTTACATGGCTTCAGTGAAAATTTCGAACAAGGCTTACTTAATTGGAAAATAGAACCCACTAATATAGTTGCTGGGAATGAAGATTGAGAAAATTAAAATTTAAATATTTATTTGAAAATATTATTCAAAATTCTGCTGTGCTCGTAGTATTATTCTAGAAAATGGGGTTATTTGGGTGAATTAAGGTGGGAAAAGACCCCACTTCATCGATATTACTTTCTATTATAACCCAATATTAAAATAAATAACACCTGAATGTGACCAATTGACACAGAGGAAAAACAGAAGAAGAGGATACATCGGTATTCTTCTTACATGTTTTGAAAACCAGTTTCCACATGCTATAATTAACCCAGCTCCTTTCAAGAATTTGAAAAGATTATGTTAATATTTTTGTGGGAAATATCATTTAACTTCAATGTTAATAAAGCTGCTCTTTAGTGAAATATTTTATGCACTTTTGAATCAGTGAACATTTTACTGGCTCATAAATAATGGGCTTACTGTTTCCTGAGTTGGTATGTCCGACTGCTGTGTGGAAAGACAGATATTTTGCAAAACTAGAGGGCACAAGTTTAGTAGCACCACTGGAGGTGAAGCAATAGACAAAGCATATACACATGCATGTGGTTAACAATTTTCAAGGGAACAGATCCGTGGCATTAAGTATAATCACATTGTTGTGCGACCATCACTACCATCATCCATCTCCAGGCCTTTCTCCCCTTCCCAGTCAGACACTGCACCCATTAAACAATCACTCCCCATTCTCTTATTCTCCTTGCCCTTAGCACCCAGCCTTCTCCTTCCTGCCACTATAAACTTCACTGGAACTACCTCATGCAACTGGAACCCAGTAATATGTATTCTTTTGTATATGTTATATGTAGGACATTTCACTTAATCTCTTTAAGGTTCGTTTATTTTTTAGCATATATCCGAATTTCCTTCATTTTTAAGACTGAATAACATTTTATTATATACCTACATGTACATAATTTATATCTGTATGAAGTATATATACATATATATGGAGATTTATCTATATATAGATATCACATGTTTTTATCCATTCATCCCTCAGTAAACACTTGGACTGCTTCCAGCTGTTGGCTATTGTGAATAATCCTATGAACAGGACTGTACCAATATCTGTTCAGGCTCCCGCTTTCAGTTCTTTTAGGTACACACCCAGAAGTGGAAATGCTGGATCATGAGGTGATTCTATAAATGATGTTTCATGGAACTGCCATAGTGCCATAGTATTTTCCATAGTGGTTACACGACTTTACATTCTTACAGGCAATGTACAAGGTTTCAGTTTTTCCACATCATTTCCAACACTTGTTATTTTGTGCTTTTTTCTGTCTGCTTTTTTTAATGCTATCCATCATAATGAACATGAAGTGGTATTTCATTGTAATTTTGACTTGCTTTTCCCTTATGATCAGTGACATTAAAGAAGTTTGTACCTGTTTATTGATCATTTGTACATCTTCTTTGGAAAAAAGGCTAAGCAAATGTTTTACTCATTTTCCCCTCAGCTTTATTAATGCATAATTTGCAAGTAAAAGTTCAATATACTTAGATTGTTCATAAATTTTTTGGTTTTTGTTTTGTTTTGTTGTGAAACTGGGTTTCACTCTGTTGCATAGCCTGGAATGCAATGAGGCAAACATGGCTCAGTACAGCCTCTACTTCCTGGGCTCCAGCGATCCTTCTGCCTCAGCCTTCCAAGTAGCTGAGACTACATGTGCACACCAGCATGCCTGGCTAATTAAAAAAAAAAAATCCTAGAGATGAGATCTCACATGTTGCCCAGGCTGGGGTTGAAATCCTCCACTCTTAGCTTCTCACAGTGCTGGGATTACAGGCATGAACCACCATGCCTGGTGAGATTTATATATATATATCTGTGTGTGTGTGTGTGTGTGTGTGTGTGTGTGTAAATTGAGAAATGATTGCCTCAAGCTAATTAACATATCTTTCAGCCCACCAACTTATATTTTTTGTAGTGAGAACATTTAAGATCCAAACTGTCAGCATTGTTCAAGTACACAATATATTATTATTACATGTAGTCACCATGCTTTTCAATAATCTCTAGAACTTTTGCTTATTGTTCTTTTATTGTGATGGAGTTTCACTCTTGTTGCCCAGACTGGAGTGCAATGGCGTGATCTTGGCTCACTGCAACCTCCACTTCCTGGGTTCAAGTGATTCTCCTGCCTTAGCCTCCCAATTAGCTGGGATTATAGGCAACTGCCACCACACCCAGCTAATTTTGTATTTTTAGTAGAGACAGAGTCTCTCCGTGTTGGCCAGGCTGGTCTAGAACTTCCAGCCACAGGTGATCTGCCTGCCTCGGACTCCCAAACTGCTGGGATTACAGGAGTGAGCCACCGCACCTGGCCTCATTTTTTAATCAGGTTGTTTTGGGGTTTTTTGTTGTTGAGTTGAAGAAGCTCTTTACTTTTTTAAAAAAAACTTTAAGTTCATGTGTCATGGGGGGTTGTTGTGCACATTATTTCATCACCCAGGAATTAAACCTAGTACCAATTAGTTATGTTTTTATCCTTTCCCTCCTCCCACCCTCCAGCCCTGATAGACCCCAGTGTGTGTTGTTCTGTTATATGTGTCCATGTGTTCTCATCCTTTAGCTCCCACTTATAAGTGAGAACATGCCATATTTGGTTTCTGTTTCCATGTTAGTTTGCTAAGGATAATGTCCTCCAGCTCCATCCATGTCCCTGCAAAAGTCATGATCTTGTGTTTTTTATGGTCCCATAGTACTTCATGGTGTATATGCACTACATTTTCTGTATCTAGTCTGTAATTGATGGGCATTTAGGCTGATTCTGTGTCTTTGCTCTTGTGAATCATGCTGCAATGAGCATACACATGCATGTGTCTTTATAATAGACTGATTTATATTTCTTTGGGTATATAGTCAGTAGTGATATTGCTGGGTTGAATGGTGTTTCTGTCTTTAGGTCTTTGAGGAATTGCCACGCTCTCTTCCATAATGGTTGAACAAACTCACATTCACACTAACAATATATAAGCAGTCCTGTTTCTCCACAACCCGATCAGCATCATTTATTTTTCAAAACTTTAATAATAGGCATTCTGTCTGGTGTTAGAGAAGGAGCTCTTTATACATTGATATGTGTGTTGGAAATATATATTTTGAGATTTTTAAATATGAAAAGCCTTTACTTCTGGATAGAGTAATTTGGATAATCTTTTTTTTTTTACTTTCTTAATTTTTTTAAGTGACACATGATAATTACACATATTTGTAAGGTACGTGGTGATGTTTTGATACATCCAATGAATAGTGCTCAAATCAAGGTAATTAGCAGATCTCTGATTACTTTTTGTTGAGAACATTCAAAATCCTCTCTTTATATTTTCTCCCATTCATAGGTTGCTTTTTCACTCTATTGATGATATCCTTTGATGCACAGAAGTCTTTTTTTTTAATTTTTGAACTGCAATCTATCTATTACTTTTGTTTCCTGAATATGATTTTTATGTGGGGAGACACTATCATTTTATAAAAATGTAGACATTAGTGTCTTCCTTTCTCATTCTACAAAATATTTTGTATATTAGCACTTTATACAAATTATTAGATTTAGCTGAATATGTTGATTGATTGTGTTTCTCACCTTCAGCATTGCGTGCTCCTTGACAACCTTGTACTGGTAATCAATTGCTAAATAATAAAGCATAGCAAAACTTATTGACTGAAGAAAACAACTGTTGTATTTGTTCATGGATGTACAGTTCAGCAAGTTGACCTGAGGTCAGCTAGGCAGGTCTTTAACTAGTTTTGTATGGGCCACCTTAGTGCCTAGACTGTGGCTGGAAGGTCTAAGATAACCTCACTCACCTATGGGGCCTGACTACATTGATTTGTGGAGATGATTAGTAGAATACAGAGAACTTAAAGACAAAATCAATGCTAAGTCAACAAGGGCACTACTCAACTTGCAAGAAGAATGATTCGAGGCCAGGCACGTCAGTAATAATTTAGGTATCTGGTGATCAAGGCCATACCAGGACATCTCATCATAAGTAGTCCTGGTAGTCAAAGACAAAAGACATAATCTCTTGGTAATTCTATGTACCTGCCCACTGCCTGAGAAACTTATTCAGGTGACCCTAGGGCAAGTGTGTATCCTTACTGTATGACCACATCTAATGCTCTCTTGAAAGTGTCACCTTCTGGCTGGAAACGAACAAACACAAAACCAGCAAACTAAACACAAATACAGCCAAGGACCCTCACAGAGTTCACTTTTCTACCTGGTTACCTCCACTGAAGCAGGTGCTGGTATCCACAGCTGAGAGACCTGAAGAAACTTTGCATCACAGGACCCTTTGCAGACACTCCCCAGTACCAGCCCAGAGCTGGGTAATTTTGCGGGGTGGCTAGATCCAGAAGAGAAATAACAATCACTGAAGTTTGGCTTAGGAAGTCACATCCCTAGGGGAAGAGGGAGAGCACCACATCGGGGAAGCACACCGTGGGACAAAAGAATCAGAATAGGAACCTGGAGCCATAGATCTTCCCTCTGACATAGTCTACCCAAGTGAGAAGGAACCAGAACAACAATTCTATTAATATGACAAAACAAGGTTCTTTTACACTCCCAAAAGGTCACACTAGTTCACTAGCAATGGATCCAAAAAAAAAAAAAAAAAGGAAAATCACTGAGTTGCCAGAATAGAATTTAGAAGATTATTATTAAGCTACTTAAGGAGGCACCAAAGAAAGGTGAATATCAACTTAAATAAATTTTTAAAAGTGTTACAAGACGTGCAGGAAAAAATCTCCAGATAAATGAATAACATAAATAAAAAACAATAACAACTTCTGGAAATGAAGGACATAGCTCTGAGATATGCAAAAAACATTGGAAACTATCAGCAATAGAACAAAACAAGTAGAAGAAACAACTTCAGATCTTGAAGTGAAGCCTTCTGAATTAACCCGATCCAACAAAGACAAGAAAAAATTCAGGAAAATGAACAAAACGTCCAGAAAGTTTGGGATTGTGTTAAAAGACCAAACCTAAGAATAACTGGTGTTCCTGAGAAAGAAGAGAAATATAAGAGTCTAGAAAACATATTTCAAGGAATAATCAAGGAAAGCTTTCCTCGGCTTGCTATAGATGTAGACTTTTAATACAAGCAGTTCAAAGAATGCCTGAGAAATTCTTCACAAAAAGATCATCGCCTATGCACATAGTCATTAGGTTATCTAAAGTCAAGGCAAAGGAAAGAATCTTAAGAGCTGTGAGGCAAAAGCATCAGGTAACCAATAAAAGAAAACCTATTAGATTAACAAATGATCTCTCAGCATAAACCCGACAATTTAGAAGGGAACTGGGTCCTATCTTTAGCATCCTTAAAAAGATAATTATCAGCCAATAATTTTGTATCCAGCAAAACTAAGCTTCATAAATGAAGTTAAGATACAGTTTTTTTCAGAAAAACAAATGCTGAGAGAACTAACCACCACAAAGCCAGCACTGAAGAATTGCTAAAATTGGGTTTAAATCTTGAAACAAATCACCAAAATAGCACCCCCATAAAGCATATATCTCACAGGATGTATAATACAATAACACAATGAAAAAAAAGGTAACAGGCAACAAATAGTACAGTGAATAGAATAGTACCTCACATCTCAATAATAATGTTGAATGTAGATGACCTAAATGTGCCACTTAAAATATGCTGAATAGCAGAATGGATAAATATCCATCAACCAAGTATTTGATGTCTTCAAGGGACTCACCTAACACACAAGGAGTCACATAAACTTAAGGTAAAGGGGTAGAGAAAATATTCCACACAAATGGACACCAAAAGTGAGCAGGGGTGGCATTCTGAATTCAAATGAAATAAACTTTAAAGCAACAAAAGTTAAAAAAGAAAATAGGGACATTACACGATGATAAAATGAGTAGTCCTACAGGAAAATATCACAATCCTAAATCTATATACACCTAACACTGGAGGTCCCAAATTTATAAAACATTTACTTATAGACCTAAGAAATGAGATGGACAGCAATGCAGTAATAGTGGGAGACTTCAATACTCCATTACAAGGAAAGAATAGACTTAAACTATACCCTAGAACAAATGGACTTAACAGATATTTACAGAACATTTCCCCCGAGCAATGCCAGAGTATACATTCTATTCATCAGCACATGGAACATTCTCCAAGATAGACCATATGATGGGTGATAAAACAAGTCTCAATAAATTTAAGAAAATTGAAATTATGTTAAGTACTCTCTCAGACAACAGTGGAACAAAATTAGATATCAACTCCAAAATGAATTCTCAAAAACATGCAAATTCAAGGAAATTAAATAACCTCCTCCTGAATGTTTGTTTGGTCAACAATGAATCAAAATGGAAATTAAAAAATTCTTCTAACTGAACAATAATAGTGACACAACCTATCATAACCTCGGAGATACAGCAAAAGCAATGCTGAGAGGCAAGTTCACAGCATTAAATGCCAACATCAAAAAGTCTGAAAGAGCACAAATAGACAATCTAAGCTCATGACTCAAGGTACTAGAGAAACAAGAACAAACCAACCCCAAACCCAGCAGAAGAAAGGACCAAGATCAGAGCAGAATTAAGTGAAATTGAAACAAACAAGCAATACAAATGATAAATAAAACCGAAGCTTGTTCTTTGAAAAGATAAATAAAATTGACAGAGCGTTAGTGATATTAACCAAGAAAAGAAGAGAGAAAATTCAAATGACCATCAATTAGAAATGAAATGGGAGATATTACACCTGATAAACAATAATACAAAAGATCATTCAAGGCTACTATGAACACCTTTATGTGCACAAACTAGAAAACCTAGAGGAGATGGATACATTCTTGGAAATATACAACCTTCCTAGATTAAACCAGGAAGAATTAGAATATTTAAACAGATCAATAACAAGCAGACAGATTGAAATGGTAATAAAAAAAAAATGCCAACAGGAAAAAAAGGCCAGGGCCAGATGGATTCACAGTTGAATTCTATCATATCAGACTTCCAAAGTGCAATTGGTACTAATCCTATTGATACTATTCCAAAAAACAGAGAAAGAGAGACTCCTCCCTAAATCATTCTATGAGGCTGGTATTATCCTAATGCCAAAACCAGGAAAGGACGTAACAAAAAAAGAAAACCAAAGACCTATGTCCCTAAGGAACTTAGATGCAAAAATCCTCAACAAAATCCTAGCTAACCAAATCCAACAGCATGTCAAAAAGATAACCCACTATGAATGAGTTGGTTTTATACTATAGATGCAGAGATGGTTCAACATGCACAAGCCAATAAATGTGATACACTACGTAAACAGAATTAAAAACAAAAATGGTCAACATCGCTTTATAATTAAAACCCTCAGCAAAATCAGAGTAGAAAGGACATACATCAAAATAATGAAAGCCATATATGACAAACCCACAGCCAACATTTTATTGAACAGGGAAAGGTTGAAAACATTCCTGAGAATTGAAACAAGAAAAGGATGCTCAGTCTCATCACTGCTATTCAACATAATACTGGAAGTTCTAGCCAGAGCAATCAGACAAGAGAAAAAAATAAAGGGCACTCACATCCTCTTTTTAACTGCTGTTGTTTTCCTTTGTGGTTTTTCATTACAGTTCTATTGCTTTTCAAGCAGCTAATTAACCTCTATTTGTAGGTGCTTTCTCCACAAAAAATACCCTCTACTGTATATTTAATTTAATTACCCTTTCCAAATCCCAAAGCCACAAAGCTTATAAGATGATAAAGGCAAATTGCTATCTGTGGAGCACAAAGAATATATTTGACATAGAGTAAATGCATATATTTCATTAAGACCTTATTATCTTAATTATTAAAAATAAAAAGGAAAGCAGGAAAATCAACAGATCACACTTAGCATTGGTTATCTTTCTTTCAAAAAAAATTCTAGAGAGAAAAGAGCTAATTCACATATACCTAAAATCATTATGTCCTGTAAACTCATCAGGAACTCTGAGTATATTCAGCGTAAATATTTGATTTCATGCAAAATAGTAAAACTTATTAATTTTATATTTCATTAAATGATTATTCATGATACTGTATAATCATCAAAATTGTTCAAGACCCCAGTCACTTAAAATATATAGAAGCACAGTGTATATATATATGTTTATATGCAATAGATCATGTTGATAATAATTCTGGGTCAATAGACAATAATTTAGTAGCCTACCACAGCTCTCTATTAAAGATAATGTTTTGATGCATACAGTTGTTCATATAACTATAAGACAGGCCTCAATTTTTTCTAGAAAAGGAATCAATATGTTGCTTCATGATATCAAAATTATGACTTAATTGTAATACCAATGAAATTGGAATGATGTATTTGAAATTTGTTCAAACTACACTTTTACTGAGGAAAGTTACATGATCAGAAGTTTTATTTTTTCTTAAAAGGATAACCATGCCTACAGTCTGCAGAATTGTTTGTTAGGTCACAGGAAAAGGAATGAGAATAGGAAGGAAACTCTTCTGGTAGTTAGTCGTGAGAGCTTGGATTCGTTAGTGGTAGAGGTTCACAACAAATAACAAACCCAAGATGTGTTAAATATTTAGAAGGTAAAGTGAATTCAGTGTTGTCTCAGATGTAGGAGGTGAAACAGGTAGAAAGCATGAGGATGACTTTTCCCTGGCTGGTTTGCACAATGAGATGGAAGATACAGTTCCTCGTTTGTTGGAGGGGCTGTTTCATGAGGACACTGGTTCTGTTGGTAGATTGAACCTGATGAGGGTTGATCAGACCTGTCTCCCAGACCTGGCAAACAAAATCATCACATGGGATGCTTTTCAAAAACACCTGTAAAAGTTCCCATTTAATTTTTTTCTTTAACAGATCATAAGTGGCAATAATTTATAAAAGCCCACAGGTTATCTTGAGAATTACTGCCTTAAAACACCCAGATATAGATAATTATATGTTGCATGAAGGGAAACTTTCATGCATATTCCTTATGTATTAAAATCTGCAAATGGCACTATTAAAATTCTAAAATATGAAAAAAGATAAGCATGAAAGAATTATTGTAATGAAAACTTTATAAAAAAATAAAGAACAGTAGATCTTTACCTGAAATTTTAATTAATATATTCATTTTATGTCCATAACAGATTTCTGTGTTAATTTTTCAAATATCTTCCTCTATTGTTAATGCTGAATACCATGAAACATTTTGTATAAGCATCTACCTAACCAAAGGCATGGCTTTATTTTCTGGCATTAATATTTTCTGTTTTAAGTCTTACTTTTCTATATATTTTCTCACTCCTTTGGTTCTTTTCATTAATATTTTCCATTATTAAACAATGTTTCTTAGGCCTCATCCTGTCTATAAAATTATTAGTAAATTCATAAAAAATTGTTGTTTTTATAATTGAGTTTCATATAAGGTACTATTCTGAGGAATATCTAATTGTCCTTAGACTGACTTGTGGCAGGTATTTTATACTAAATGAAAGCCACAGAGTTTACTACCAATCATAGTTGAAAAATAGTTTCTAAATATCATGAAATGAATCTAATACTTTTTATGCCAAAGATACAATAGTGTGTCTTGCCAATGGAGTTAAAACATTTAATTCTGTTTTATTTATATTTTCTTCAACTATTTGATTAAATGAGTAAATGTTAATATTAGATCAAGTGAAAATCATAACAAAACCATCAAGTAAATATCACTAATTTGAAAGCGTCAAAGAGTATCTATATTTTATCTTTAATTGTGTGTATATATATGATATATATGTATCAGATACATCTATGATTCTTGAAAACATTTTATATATAAAGTATACAATATATCTAATATGGATATATTACTTTAGAGGGGTATAAATACATATGCATGTATACATACATATCTATCATTATTTAGAAGAAAACAGATTGTTGAGAATGCTGTTTATTGCACATAATATATATAAATCTCTTTTATAAACTAGTAAATAACTGTGAAGAAAGAGATTAGAGGCTATGTTATTGCCACTTTTGCCTTCTCATTGAGTAGTGCCAAGCATAAAAGAAGTGCTAAGTAAGTATTATCTTCAGTATACTAAGGTATGGAATTAAGGTACCAGTAGAGTTTTATACTACTATAATATTGTACCAACAGAACCAGCTTCAAATACAATTATTTCCATTTAAACATGATCCAAATTTTGACATAAAAATTTATGCATCTGTTCAGGAAAGTGAATTTTTTACTTCAGTATGCACATATAATGATTGATCTGCTTTTATGAACCACAGAATAATAGGATATTGATCTTACGAACACTTCACCTGTGAATACATCTGGATCAAAATATAACTCAACTGACATAATTTCTAAAAAGCCTATGGAATTTTTTCATGATTCTCATAATACACATGATGCAAATTCATGGGCATTGCAAATTCTTCATTGTAAAATAAAAGATTAAACAGATCTAATAGAAATGCAATGTTAGCTTTAAAACGTATTTTTAAACTTAACATTCCACTGCCATTTATGAAGCATGAAATAGTTTCAGTAACATCAACGTAAATGAGACCTCACATGAATTAAAGCTATAAATTATTTTTCTAACATTTATGAAACTAAATAAATAGAAGCCAGAGTTTGAGAAAGCTGAAAGTTGTTGTGTAATAAGAATGTTTGATTGTTTTTTGGTATCTAATAAATTATATTGAAAGCGAAATAAGAAGTCTATTGTTCAATTCTTACCTCAAAGGGAAACAAAATTTCTATCAATATGAAAATATATCTATGATGCTTCATTCACATAATTTAACTGAACATACTTCACAATAAGAAGGGTATGGAGCTTTCTTAATATTAAACATAGTGATTTATTTACTACAGTCATTTATTATGGCTTAGTGCCTGTATCTAAGTGCTAGGTAGTCTTCTCATTCAGCATTTCCTAACAATGACCAGAATAGTTGTATGAATATTTTAAAAAGTACCTAACATCAGTCTTAGGAATCATGTGAAAGGTCATTCTTAAATGTTTAAAGTCTTACTTACATATTTGATCATTATTTATAAGACTTTACAGTAAAACATAATGTGTTTTGGTGGTTCTAAAAAATTGATATTTAATCTCATTTGTTGTATACTGAAAACACATATTTGACCAAAAACAGAATTTTTTTTGCCTACAACTTTTAGAATTAGGAACTAAGGAAAAATAAGTTTTCTTTGGAGAAATATCTAATCAAGTTGTTAGCCCATTTTTAATTTAAGATGATAGTTTTCTTAAATTATTGAGTTGTAAGAGTTCCTTACATATTTTAGAGATTAACCTCTTAGTTGATATATGGCTTGCAGATATTTTTTTCTCATTCTATTGGTTGCCTTTTGACTGATGGTTGTTTCCTTTGCTGTGCATTTTAGTTTGATGTAGTCCCACTTGCCTATTTTTGCTTTTGTTGTTTGTGTTTTTAGTGTTACATCCATTAAATCATTGCAAATTATAATACTCTGCAGTTGTTTTCTCCACGTTGTGTGCTAAGAGTTGTACAGTTTTAGGTTAAACACTTAAGTCTTAAATCTAGTTTGCTTTAATATTTGTGCATGGTAAATGATAAGGGTTCAACCTCATTCTTTTGCATGCGTATATCCAGTTTTTCCACCATTACAGGAGACACACAAATGGCCAACTGTACTTTGAGACAAGCCTCAACATCACTAATCATCAAGGAAATGCAACTCAAAACCACGATGAGTTATCACCTCATGTCTGTTCGAATGGCTTTTATCAAAGAGACAAAAGACAACAAACGTTGGAGGATGTGGATAAATTAGATCCTTGTGTACTGTCAGCAGGAAAGCAAATGGTCCAGCTGCCATGAAAAGCATTATGGAGGTTTCTCAATATTCCTAAAAATAGGACTACCATATAATCTAGCAACCGAACTTTTGGTTACTTATCAAAAAAAACTAAAATCAGGACTTTGAAAAGATTACTATTACTTCCATGTTTATGGTAGCACTATTTAAAATGATTAAGGTGTGGAAACAAACTACATGTCCATTGACAGATGAATTACTAAAGAAAACATGGCATATACATACTATAGTTTATTATTTAGCCTTAAAAAAGAAAAAAAGTCTTGTCATATGCAACATGGATGAACCTTGAGGACAATATAAAAAGTAAAATAAGTCAGTGGGTAAAGGTCAAGTGTTAGATGATTATGCTTTTTTAAGGTATCTAAAATGGCCAAACTCATAGAAGCAGATATACTTAGATATGTAAATGTGCATATATATACACACATACATATACACATATATACATTTGTATATACAGATGAGTGTGTATAGAGAAAGCAAAAGAGAAGAGAGATTTATATATAAAATATTTAATATATAAACATATATTTATAAATAACACAATAAATATATATATTTGGATATGTATAAGACAACAAATACATACATATTGGTTGTCTTTTCTTATGTTTAAATGATAGAACAATTTCCAGTAAGATTAACAAATGCTGTCATATTTCTGACTTTATGATGATGTTCTTATTATTCATTGTTCCTTAAAAATGTTGCCCAAAACTTAGTGGTTTAAAATTGTAAAAATCATTTTATTATTTCTCCCAGTCTTTATGGGTCAGAAATTTAAGAAAGCTCTGTGTAGATGTTTCTGACTTGAGGGCTCTAATGCAGTCAGTGCAGTCAGTGTTGGCTCCTGCAGCAGGAGTGGTGGCAGTGGTGAAGGGCATTTACCTGGAGGCTGGTCAGATTCCTCTCTCTGTCTTCTTCTACCCTGTCGTGGCATCTCCACATGAGGAAGTTTGTTTTCCTACAGAAAGAGCATCCTTAGAACATTTAGTTTGCTTATTTGTCACCTGAAGGCTTCAAAGGTAAATATTACAGGCAGCAAGTGGAAGGCTTTATTACCTTTTATTACCTACCCACAAAAGTCACTTCCAAAGTACACTATTTGCTGACCAATAAAAAGTTCATTCTCATTCATAGGAAGGGTTGTTGTTCAAATAACTAGTAGCCAGATATGTCAATATTTTTATTTCCTTTAATTACAATAAATTTTTAATTTTCTATCAGTATCTATCAATATGACAAATAAATTTCTCTCCCTTTCAAGAAAAATGCTGTCTGATTATCTCTGTTTCACTGAGCAATTTTATTTCAGACTCAGTTGATTTGCACATTTTTCTCTTCCCTCAAACCTCTAAAGTTGGAGACCCAACTGTAAGCTGACAACATTGACAATTTTAGCTGACAATTACATTCCTTTTACATTGAATAAAACAAAAGCTAGAAGAAGGGATATACATTATCATTTTATCACATAATTTACCCATTCACACAAGCTCTACCTGTATATTCTGTCTTTCCTTCAGTTAAAATGGATTAAATCTTTCTACTACTATTTTCTCCTTTAATTCTGACTAGATCCCATCCTTTGCACCAATTCCAGGATTATGCTTCTCCAATTAATTACACTCTTTTCCTAGATTATGATTTTTCTCTCTTTTCTACAGGATCTTTTCTTTCAGAATGGAAATAAATATCCTACATCTCCCTTAAAACAAGCAAACAAAAGAAAACAACAATAAAAACACAAAAAACAGAGATGGGGTCTCACTGTTGACCAGGATGGTCTCAAACTTGGCTTCAGGTGATCCTACTGCCTCAGCCTTCCAAAGTCCTGGGATTTCAGGTTTGAGCCACTACACCCAGCCTGTAGCTCCCGCTTTAAAATAAAATTCTATAAATTTGCATGTTCTTCCATTTACTGCCCAATTCTTGTTACAGCAAAACACTTGGAAGTCTTTGCCAAAGTAAGGGCAATGACTTCCTCTGAACACTTTAGGTCTATAGATACGTGTGTATCCCCCTGACTCCCAGTTCTACTGAAACTGTTTTGTCTCAATCAGCAATATGTTGCCAAGTTCAATAATTACTTCTTAGTCCGCATCTTATCTTATTGCAGCATTTGACACAGTGATCAACCGAAAGACTATTTACAATTTTAAATCGGAAAAGTAGATTCATTTCTCATTAACTTATTTTATGCCATGATCTACTAAAAAATGTAGAAGCCTCAGTTTTCGTAAGTCTTATAAATTATTTTGGTTAAAAAATGAATACCAGGAATAAAACATATACTTAATAACAAATGCATTTAAAACAAATTATAGCTAAACCAGACTGTAATTAATATTATTCAGAATTCTATTTTTTAAGCTATGCATACTTAGAATATATCTTCTATAGGAAAAGCTCTGTACACAGGCTGACAATTTTCTCCATATCTCTTATGTTTCAAATAAAGTTAATCACAACATGATTTAATTAATATTTATGCAAACTAGAATGCTCTATAAACACAAGTAATACATAAAACATGTACACATAAAGACATATGTATATGTTTAGTAGTTTCGTTTGTGTAATATTTGTGTCCGACGTTGGTATCACATAAAAGACCACACATAAAGTCCATTAGTAAGCTTTCCATCAATATCTCTAATCTTGATTAGTTTAATTAATATAGGAATTACCTGTTCTTAAAGATCAGCTAGTATTCTTTCAACTTACCTTACACTTGGGAGCAAAAGGATTAAGGGTGGCACTGCAATCCATTCTCTGCCTTTATCAGGTACAAGTGGGGGAAAGGAAGAAAGATGATCCAGTCAAATCCGTTTATTAGATGCTAATGATACATCTCCTGGAAAACATATAATGCTATTTACTATAGAGTGTCCTTATCTGTTGTATCTAGGTTAGATTACATTAAACCCACTCAGCATCTGTGGATTATGGGACATAGCTCCCTGAAATTTCCATGTAAGCAATGAAAATTACTGGAGTGAAAATGGGAGGTGTTTCACAAGAGAGATAGCTCCCTTTTGTGTCGTGAGGACTGCACGTCTCACTCAGGAGCTCCCTATGTTAAATCTGTGCCAGAAACCACTGAAACATTGCACGAAAGGATCTGAGAGAGTGAATTAATGTCCTAGACTCTGCCTTTCCTGTGTCTTGCAATCACTTGCATACATGACGTTATTAGAATGCTTAAAATTGTTAAGATTCCTGATTTTTGTTAGATTTTACAATCTGACACTTTTTAATATTAAGGCCTGATGTAAATTTTTAATCTTTCAGAGCAGAAGAGTTTAACAATTTCTCTAATACCAAGATAAAATTTCCGGGATGAATATAAAGAGGAAATAATAAAGAATAATATTTAAGGATTCAAAAAGAAAAAACAATGCCATACATTATAAATTAGTTTTTAATTTTGAATGACTAAGTGCTCAATTATGAACTTACCACTGGAAATGGGCAGAAAAATAATGAGAGAAATAAAAACAAAACCAACACATGTTGTGGGGAAGCATGCAGATTAAAAAAAGATAAATTTAAGTGTATAGAAAAGCAATTGATTCCAGTATGAATTAGTGGCAAGGTACACAATTTGATCTGAGAATTGTTTGCTACTTTTTCACATTTATAATATGTATTTACATAGTATATATAGAAAGTGAAACTAAGGAAGTTGTGTAACATAGAAAATGTATGTGATATATAAAATACATACATTATAAAAAGAGCCAATTTAAATTTTAAACAGTAATATGCCTGTTTTCCCCTTTGTTGATTATGCATGAAAAGTCTAGCCACAGTAACTGTACTTAATGAACAATCATTAATCACCTGGCGGTAGACAATAGCAATAAAATTAGAGTACATGGGAGGAATTACAAAGTAACTGTAAGAATTGCGCTGAAACTTCAGGTTGTTTGTGGTGATGGAAAGGTTCATAAACACACCAAATGCAAAAATAAAAAAAGCAACTTTAAAGTGCAACCCAGTCATAAAAAGAAATGTGGTTTTCTGTTTATCTTTGTGGCTCTTCCAAGCTCTTACTTTAATGGGCTCTATATTTGGTGCAGCCTTGTTTGAATTGGAGTCTCTGTGAAAAAGCTGAATTTTTCCTCCGGACCAGTACCTGCTTAAGGACAGAGATTACGTCGTCTGTTCTGCATATATTTACTCTAGTGCCCATCAGAGCGCCTAGAATTTAAAAGGTGTTGAATAAAGTTTTACAGAATGTGTGTGCAATAATGAAAGAAGAGGCAGAATAGCTATACTTACAAGCTCATTTCTGAAATGACATTTTTTAAAGGGTAGATTTCATTTATCCACAAGACAACTGTACATTCTTGATTGTTGGTCTATTTAGTTGTTGCTACGCCCATCACAGAATACTGTAAATTAATTTAAGTCACACTTTGATACTTACATAAATTCAGGAAGAATATTTTCTTCATGAAAATATGGTTTACAAAAGTATTGAAAAATTTAATTCAACAAGCTTATTAAAAGAATATTTAATGGTATAGCTCATATTTAAAAATTAATATATTGTTAATTAGGATTAACAGAAGGGAGGCAAGTCCCCTAATATAATTTCAAAGAGGCAAAAATTACAGTGCTTAGGATTAAAAAAAAAAACAAGGTAATTGGTAGTGCATGGCCCCAATAAACTTTGGAAATGACTTTCATGAAATCAATGCACTGCCATTCATAGCTTGAGCATAATATTTCTCTTACATTTTTTTTTTTAGTTTTTAGGTATGTATTTAGAGACAAGAGCTTTGTTCTGCTGTTCAGGCTGGCCTCAAGCTCCTGGGCTCAAGTGATGCTCCTGCCTTAACATTTTCAATAGCTAGGGCTACATGTGTGCATCACTGCACCCAACCTCTTACCTTTTCACATTTTAAAATTTATAAACTATTTTGAAAAATGTCAATTTATATAGATGTATGTTGCATTTTTAATATGCCCAAGAAAAATGATTTTAAAGTAGATAGTATGGGGAAGACACATTAAATAAGAATTTAAACTCAAGATTCATCCAGTGCTTTACTCCTTTGTTAAATATATAGTGAAAGTCATTGTTAAGATGTTAAGAAATATCTAGCCACTTAAAATGAGTTCAACTATGCTACCTAAAAAAATGATAAGATACGGAAAATTTAAATGCAAATGCTGAGCAGATTTAGTCATACTGATGAAATATACAAAATCGGTGTTTTGGGCAGAGCTGAGTGTGAGTACAGGGCGTGGCAAGACTGAGGCGGAGGCCACGCTCGCTGAGGGCTGGGCGCATGTTTATGCTGCTGTCCTTTGCAGGGGGGTTTGGGTGTGATTCTAGTTAACAGCCTCTCCTGCTTCTGAGATATGTCACTTATTACATTTTTTCTATTTTTCATATATTTAAGGGGTACAGATTCAGATTTCTTACATGCATAGATTTTAGTGTACCCTCCACCCAGTGGTGAGCACTGTGCCCAGCAGATGATGTTGCAGTGTTAGAACCCCATCCTCCCACCACCTGCAGTCTCCAGTATTGATTATTCCACTCTGCGCGTCCACCTGTGTCCACTGTGTAGCTCCCACTGATGAGTGAGAACGTGTGTGTTTGACTTTCTGTTTCTGAGTTATTTCACTTAGGTTAAAGGCCTCCAGTTCAATCCATGTTGTTGCAAAAGATATAATGCATTCTTTTTTATATCTGAGCACCATTTCATGCTGTGTGTGTGTCTGTGTGTGTGTGTGTGTGTGTGTACATATAACATTTTCTTTATCCAATCCTCCATTGATAGACACTGAGGTTGGTCCATATCTTTGCTATTAAGAATGATACTGTGATAAATATACGCTACTTTTGCTTGGAATCAGTCAACAACTGTGTGTGTTTGTCAATGGCTGTTCCAAGGTGAAAGACCAGCATTCTGTTTGGAAGGCTGCTACTCTGAATGTGAAGTATACCCTTGGAGCAGAATTTACTTTTCTCTCTAGATGAATTCTCTAAAATTTGGAAAATATTCATAAGTATTATTTTTTGAATTTTTTTTTTTTAAATTTCAGTAGCTTTAGAGGTACAAGTCGTTATTGGTTACATGGATAAATGGAATAGTAGTGGAGTCTGGGATTTTAGTGTACCCGTTATCAGAGTAGTATGCATGGTACCCCATTCTACCACTCTGTCAGCCTTCGTGTATCTGTAGCTTAGCTCACGTTTAATGAGTGAGAACATGAAGTATCTGGTATTCCATTCCTGAGCTGCTTCATGTAGAATAATGACCCCCAGCTCCAGTGAATTTGCTACAAAAGACATTATTTTGTACTTCTTAACAGCTAAGTAGTATTCCATGGTGTGTGTGTGTCTGCGTAACATTTTATTTTGTTCATTCATCAGGTGATGTGCACTTAATCTGACGCTGTATCTTTGCAATTTCTTACTTTATAGTAATATGGTTATTTGTATATATATCCATATGGTATAGAGTTATTTGTATGAATTCAGTAAGAATCTGTTTTCTTTTGAAACAGGACACACTTGGAGACGGTGCTGATTTTATCAAGGCTTTTACTAGAAGAACATATCTTCAGGTAAAATTCCAGCCCAGCCAGCTTACAAAAGAACCTATATGGCCAATCAACTCTTACTGCATTTTATGCAAATAATCAGGCCAAGTACAATGTGCCTAAAACTTATTTTGTACAGAAATGGGTTATAATATAGTTTTTCTTTGGTAGCAAAAGAGGACTAATGAGAGGGAAATTATGTTTCAAAGGAAAACTATAACATACTTGTTACTAGATTCCAGCCCTGATTTTTGTGTTTGTGTTTAGATTGACTCGTACGTTGTTTCTTGGTTACAATAAGTCTCTAAAGAAGAACTAGGTTACAATTTTCTTCCTGATGTTTGTAGTTTGTGCCCCAATGGAATAGGTTTATTTTTGTATTATGACATAGAAGTCTTTTTTTTTTTTTCAAAAATTTTTATGGTCAAATTGTTAGCTTCATTTACCATTTATTGTTTTACTTCTGAAAAAAACAGAATCGTGGTGTTGTGAAGACTGGAGATGATTTGAGGAAGCCTGTGAATCTCCCTCATTTAAAACCCCACTGGGCCTGGTCTGTTTTACATTGCCAACGCCATACTGTTAAAACTATACAAACACCTTCCCAACTGACCCGGGGAATATCATGAAATAAGTGGGCATTTGAGTGGGATAATTTTGAGGGATAGAATTGTTTAGACACTCCAAATCAAGAATGGGCACACAGATACCCATTGGCAAATGGAGGAACTTTGCCTCCTGGGCCATTATGTTGCCCCTTTCCATCCATCCATCCCAACTATAAAACATTTTCTGCTTCCTATAGATGATTTTATAGGAGAATTACAAGAGGATATCATGATACCTTTTGGTAGAGTTCTTCCCAGTTATGGAGTTTATGCAAATGAGATACAATAAAAAAAATTGGCCACCTTAGGACAAATTCCTAAAGAAACTACAAAGAACATTGTGGCATAAGAAAATTCTCTAAATTTCTTATCTTAAATGGTTTTAGAAAAACGCTTATGTCTCATATGGCTAATGGCTGTAAGTCTGAAATGAAGGCCAAGATTGCAGTAGCTCATGTGTAGAACTTATGGGTAAGTCAATCTTGTGACCTTGCTTTTTGGCTTTGGTGTTTTGGATCTTATGTTGCTTTAGGTTTTAAGGGTTGATGAGTGTCCAGCCACCTCTATTCCTGTCTGGACTAGAATGTTTAACTGGTTCTGTAGGTTTTTCAGCTCTAAGTCCCTTGGTCAGAGGGATCCCACTGAGGGACAGGATGAGCTCAGGGCAGGTTGTCACACTACCTCCCTGATATGTGACAAAATAAAACTCTGGCCATGGATGCTGCCTCTGGCACGTCTTAGATAAAAGGGGAAGAATGTAAACTAAGAGTAAAATTATAAGCCCCCCAAATGACTGAACATATCACCCCTCGGCCAAGGGGCCACCAGAGTAACCTTGAAACCTGCATCCTCAGCCGTAATGGAATAGGAGGTCAAACATGCCTCATTATACCCCTCCCTCGATAACCACGTTAGGCTTTCTGCTCTAAGGGCTAAACTGAAAGAGGCCCTTTCAAAGCACTCCACCACGGGTGTTAAGCGACTGCTGATGCCGCCCTTCCTTTTATGCCTGGCAAGAGACGGCTACCCATGAGGTCATTCTGGACAGCCTACGGAGAATGTGCAGTAAGGGTTTTTGTGTGCTCTGCTTCACCTTTTGGCGTCAAAGTGCCTAAGACACCACTCTGGTGGTGCTGATGCTGCCATTTTTATACATGAGACCCAAGAAGGGGCATGAAGCTCCACGGTGCACGTGTATATTTCCCTTTCTTAAGTATTCGTGACTCCTCCTATTGCTTGTTCAATATGTGTATTCAGCCACTGTGTTCAGCATAAACTCCTGATCCCTTTGCCTCTCCCTTGAAGTTTCCAAGGGATGCTGTGCTTCCCAGCCCATGAAAATGGCCACCCTGCAGGCTGCAACCCTTTACCAAAAATGAAGCACTCCCTCCAAATAATAAAAAAGATAGTTTTCCCCAATTTCATCTTCAGATTCAACCCAATTCAAATCCAGATCTAAGTACGGTTTATGGAGGCAGGGTATTTTGTCCAAAACTGCAAACTGAATATAAAATTTACATGAAGTTAAACAAGGGTAATCCTTAAAAAATAAATAAATAAATAAGCTACAAGACTTAAAGTCCAAAACGAAACCCTATTATAAAGCATTAGTAACAATGCAAAGTTGTGCTGGCACAAGGATATAGAAATTGATCAATGGAATAGAATCAAGATTAAAAGCAGAGCCACACATATATATCACCTGACTAGTGACAAGCGCAGGCTCAGGCAGGGCGGGAGAGTAGGGGGCGGGGTGGAGTATAATGTTCTCTGTAAGTGAATTAGATAAATGGATGAAAAAAAAATGTAGATGACCCCTAGTTTACATAATGCCGCTTGCATATCTAAGTGTGAAATGCAGAAATATAGCTTTTAGTATAATGTGCAGGAAAATATCTTTTGACTTTGAAGTATGCAACATTAAATGAACACAAAACTTCATATTATAACAATATTACAAATTAAATTATATTAAAATACATTTAATTGTATTAAAGTAAATATAATCATTAAAATGAAACAGTTAATCAAGAAGACACTGCTTAGAGAGAAAAAAAAATGCAACTAAAGGTGTATGAGACAAAAATTCCCAGGACATTTGCTAAAAAAAATAATGAATCTTAAAAATAGAGTGGATTTCCACAGGTCCATGTGAAAAAGGCAGATGACATCATAGAAAAATGGCCAAAATACTTTAAAAAGTCTTCACAAAAGTAATACTCAAGGGGGAGGATCCAAGATGGCCGTTTAGGAACAGCTCAGGATCGCAGCTCCCAGTGAAAGCGCAGAGGGTGAGTGGACGCCGTGTTTTTATTGCCCACAGACTAGGAAATTCCCAGGCGGAGGAGCTCCACGGTCGCCAGCGCGGCTGTTTAGGCCAGTGCGGCTGTGCCGGCCGGCGCCGCTGCTTTGCCCGGCACGGCTGCTTTGTCGGCGCCCCGGAGCAACGGTTCTCTGTACAAAATACACCGGTCCGGGTGCCCTTTTGGCTGGCGATTGGAGCCATGGGAAGTCGCCCATTCATCTGTTTAAAAAGGGGACTGAGCAGGGAACCAGGACAGTAGATTCCAGGGC